>NC_046155.1:111097317-111177317 GCF_011064425.1 Rattus rattus | reverse complement strand
TCTTTTCTTTCAGATATAAATTGAGCACAACTATTAAAATTACACAAATTATAAAGCTTAAGATATGCTTAACACCCAGTCCATCATATTTGTCAATTTAGATAAAGCACTCTACCATCTATCCTAACTTAAAAGGCTTATTACAATTCTATACTAGAATTATGTCCTGGTTTTAGCTTGTATTTCCATCTGAAAACCATTCCCTCAAATCTCTGCCATCTCTCTCAATACTAAACAGGTTGAGTTGACTGTGGGATTTCAACCAGTCTTCAACCTAGTCAGAAATCAGATGAAGCACAAAAACATAGCTTCCAAAATTCAGGAACCAGTCCAAGGAGAGGTACTAATACACTTCTGCCTCAAGGGGGAGCTCAAGATCTCCGTCATTCGTTTTTAAGAGCCGGGTAAAAAGAATGGAGAACAAGATGAAAAGGGGAGGGAGGAAGGGGTAAGAAGAGGTACAGGGGCTAACGGAGGTGAACCAAGACATAGTCCTCATTAGTAATCTCAGAATCCTTGGGATGGCTCCTTTAATGCTTTTATATTTTATTTCTTCCTTGTCTTTGATGGTTTGAACATTAAGTCACTAGGGAGAAAGTCCTCCTTAGAGGTCTTTGTCCTGCTAGCTACTGAGGCAGAGTCTTGCTAGGGTTGAGACCTGGCCTGAGCTGGCAGGAAAGAAAAAGCCTTTGATCCCAGCATCTTTTGTTCACTGTTGTTGGAGAAGCATTGAGAACCGTGCACGATGCAGGATCCTGGCCAGTTCCGTTTGCTGATGGTATGAGGCTGGCATAGAGAGTCGAATTTTGAAAGCAGGAAATTGATGAGCATGGTTCTTGATGAGGGAGCCCTAACCAAGCATTGATTAGTGATAGTAAGGCGGGGAAAGAAACCAATTTCCAGTGCGGGGGTAGGGTTGGGGGGAGGGTACTCTTGGGAAGCCAAGTGAAATGTCACGTATGTTTAATCCTGCCACTAGAGGCAGAGCTGACAGATCTGTGAGATCGAGGATAGCCTGGTCTACACAGCAAGTTCCAGGTCAGTCATAGTCAGACATAATGAGAACCTGTCTTTAAAAAAACAAAACAAAACAAACAATAGAAAACGAGGGCGGAAGATGGGCAGAAAAGAAAAAAAAAAAGTACTGTTAATAAACCTAGTCGCCCCTCAAAGACAAAACAGGATCGACCTCTTCAGTGCCTAGAATAACCTTCCCAGCATTACCCAGTCATTCTAAGGAATGCAGGCCGGGGCCTGCCATAAGTAGGCACCTCATCTACAAACAAAATGTGTTCTTGGGTAGAGATAGTTTAATTTAGGAGAGAGGAATTAGAAATGCCAGGAGCAGTTGCTCCGTTTTACTAGTCCAAGAGGTAGTTAAGGAGATAAAACTTATTCATGGCTTGGATCAGGGAGCAGCTCCTCCACGCAGCCTAGGGTCCTAGTTTGCTAAGTGCCTTGTCAGGACAGGGTGGGTGCGTTGTCCAAGCCAAGTGGAGTCCTACGTTGCTCTTTGCTCATTTTATGTCTTATTTTTGCAAATATGTTTTCTTTATTTTATGCTGTTTACCTCATAGCATTTTCCTTTAAAAACAGACAATGTGTGACTATTGTTCTGCTTTTGACATACTTTTTTATTTTATCATTTTACATAGAAATTCACTGTAAGATTTCCAGATTTATGCTTACTACTCTATTGGACGAAAACTCATTTTGTATTATTATAAACCTACATAGTCTACATTTGAAGGTCTATTTTTTAATTAATAGGTTTTAAAATCACCTTTAGTCTTAGAGTAAAAGCCAAAACTACAGAACACCTATACACTACTTTTCCCTGTCACTGTGCTACTTTCCCCCATTACTAACATTTTATTTGTATTTTGTTGTTTGACAAACTCTCTACCCCTTAGTCCAGGCATCATCATCATCATCATCATCATCATCATCATCATCACCACCACCACCACTGCTATCATCATCATCACCATCATCATCACCACCATCATCATCACCAACATCATCACCATCACCACCACCACCACCACCACCACCACCACCACCACCACCACCACCACCATCATCATCATCATCATCATCATCATCATCATCATCATAGACAGGGTCTCCCTAAGTTGCCTAAGCTAGCCTTAAACTCATGCTGTAGCCCTTACTGGCCTTGAGCTCTTAGTCCTTCTGCCTTGGCCTCCTAAGCAGTAAGAAGCACAGGCTTGGGCCACCAGACTCCTCTTACCCTTGTGGTAGATATTACAGTTGATATGTCAATATTGTTATATTATTCTGAATTAAAATTTCATTTTCCCACTGCAATCCATTATTCTTTATGATGTATTCTCTGAGGTTTGAGAAATCCCCAGTGACACATACACAGAGTCATTCTTGGCAGTTGAACTGCCCTGAAATTGTTCTATGCTCCATATACCCATGCCTTTCTGCTCTCAACAATGGCGATCACTGATATTTTTTTTTAACTTTATCTGCATTTATTTTATGCTGAATTTATTCCTGTGCCATGAGATTTTGTTTCTTCAGTTTCCTCTGTGAAATCTTTTTCTTTTGTGCAACCTCCTCTTCCGGCTTTGGAACAATCTGTTCCTTGTCAGTGAGGATCATTCAGTGTGGCAGGGGGAGCTCATGGATGGCTTACTGTGGCCATGTGATCTGAACGTTCGTCAGCGCGTCTTAGGTGCCGTGTTCACCGGGATGTGTTCAATGACTAGAGAATCTACGTCTAAACCCAATGCATTATTCTTTGCATTGGTAAACATGTTCAGCAAAAATTCAGGACTCTTCTTGGCCACTGTCCCTGTGTCCAGCCCCACTGTTTGGCCTGGGCACTCCTACCGACTCCACCATTTTATGGATGGAATGGCACACATTGCTTCTTCACAGTGACATTCTTCAGCTACTTGGTGGCTTTGCGGATTGCATACCCTCGATGGCCTGGGCAGTTTCCCGGGTGTTCTTAAAGTAAACACAAAAGTTTGAACCTCTTGATTTGCATGGTTTTGTGGGGGTTTTGTGGGTCAAGAGAGTAGTGAACCATCTTGACAGGTCACCTCTGGAAGATCTTTTTACTGTTTTCTTACTGTTTGCCTTCCAAAAGGGTCTTGTAGTTGGGTTCATACGGCTCTCTCACACTGGCTTTTTTTTTAAACTTAGTTTTTATTCATAACTACAAACTTAACTCTGTAATTCAGCTAGACTTCAAAGGAAATAAGAAATACAGGGAGCGCAAAGAAGTGCAGTAGGGGTGCAAAGACCATGGATATTGTGAGCAGATGGGTGATCCTGAGCTAGGGAAGGAATGGCCACAAGGAAAGGTCACAAATCAGGTGCCCTAGGTTGTCCACCATCAGACACAGTGGTCTGCCTGCTGGTCTTGTTTTGAGATCCAGAATGAGCATCCTTCCCAAAGACCACAGGTTTGCCCTCAAACTGCTGAATCTTGGCAGAGCAGATGAAAACCTAAGAAGCATCTGCGTTTGGGCCAGCATTTGCTGAAGATACCAGAACTGTCTGTTTCAGGATAGCTGTGCACCAATACATCCAGCCTCATCTACTTTTGAAAAACTCGTTCGTGCTTTTAGTTAATGTTTTAAATTAGCATATGTGCAGATTGTTTGTTTGTTTGTTTATTTATTTATTTGTCAATTTGATCCAAGTGCAGGACATCTGGGAAGAGAGAACCTCAATTAAGAAGACGCCATCAGACTGGCCTGAAAGCAAGTCCGTGGAGCATTTTCCTCATTAATGACTGATGTGGGAAGACCCAGGCCACTGTGGGAGGAGCCACCCCTAAGCCAATGGTCCTGGGTTGTATAAGAAAGCAGGCTAAGCAAACAGGAGAGGGAAAGTCAATGATCAATGTTCCCATGTGGCCTCTGCTTCACTCCCTGCATCTAGGCCCCGCTTTGAATTTCTGCCATGACTTCACTCAGTGATCAACCATGATTGAGAAGTATAAGCCAAATAAACCCATTTTCTTCCCAAGTAGGTCTTGATCATGGTGTTTATTACAGCAATAGAAAGTCAAAATAAGCAGGCCAAAGGATGGGCATCATGGCATTCTCACACGCACACACACATACATAATGCATGCATGCATATTTTGTTCTTACTCATTTCCTGCTTTCAACCATTTCCTTCTATTGAGCAATAACGTACTATTGTCTGGATGTAGCACACTTTAATTATTCATTCTCCTGAAGGGCATGTTGGTAGTTTCCAATTATGAATAAAATACTGTGTCTGTAGGCAGGATTTGGAGGAGACATTAATTTCCAACTCGTTTTGGGTAAACATAAAGGAATAATGATTCAGTTGATTGAAAGGTAAGATATATTAAAAATAAATTTAATTCTGTAAGATTTATCTTATAATTTTAAGGAAGATATATGTGGTCACTTTTTCTGCTCCATGAGTCAGTTTGCCTGACATCATCAGAAATAATCTCTTAATAACGATATCTGGATCCTTAGAACATGTGACCTGGGCGACTATTGCAGACTGGTAGAGTCTGAACAAACCAAACTGGGGCATCCATAGCTTCTTCTCCTGTGTTCACACCACCTAGGAAACATAACAACGGGTCACTGTAGCTTTTATTTTATTTCCAAACTGAGGAACGTGTACCCCTGTAACTGGGACTAGTTTGCAATATATGAGCTCCTGAATACCCAGAAAGCAAGCACTCAGTCCTGGACAGAAGAGAGGGGCTTGAGTCACCATTGTTGTCTGGAGAGCTGTATTGACTTTGCCTAGACGGTCTTGGTTGGAAAAGTGGTCTGGCAGTGGTCTGCAGAGAGGTAACAGAACCACAACCAGGAAAAACCCATGTATACATGGGCAGTAAAGGACTAAGGAAGGAGAGATTTTGGTTTGAGACAAGCTCTCACTATGTAGCCTCTCGTGGCTTGAAACTCACAGAGATCTTTCTGCCTGCCTCTGCCTCTGCCTCTGCCTCTGCCTCTGCCTCTGCCTCTGCCTCTGCCTCTGCCTCTGCCTCTGCCTCTGCCTCTGCCTCTGCCTCTGCCTCTGCCTCTGCCTCTGCCACTGCCACTGCCACTGCCACTGCCACCGCCACCCTGGGATCAAAGGCATGCATCACCACACCAGCTTGAGAAGAAGGTTTTGAGAATGGCCTTGAGAATACTAGCTTTTGGCTTTATGGATATCTGCCATTTTGACATTCCATTACTAACCCCTTAACCACAATTTTAACAGCTTTTTTATATTGTTTTCATTTATCTAATTCATCCTGCCTTATGAGAAAACAAAAACAAACAAACAAACAAACAAACAAAAAACCTGTTTTGACACTCCAACTGCTTGATCTGGCTGGCTTGCTTCAAACTCCTTACTGGTACTCATAGAGCTCATTGCTCCTCCACCTCCATTCAGTTCTGGGGATCTGACTCAGGGCCTTGTCCAGCCAAGCAAGGGTTGCAGTGCAGCCTTGCAACACATTAACAAGCACGGAAAGACAAGTGCTGCACACTCTAGCTCTTCTGTGGAAGCTAAAAAGCAAGGTAGAATAGGAGTAAATTAGGAGGCAGGGAGGGAGGAGGAATGGACCTTTAAAATTATTAGAGTCTGAAAGTTCCTAACAGGTGGGAGTGATTTTTGAGGACATCCTCCAATTATCTCAATTTTATTATTATAAAGTATATAGATGTCTTGAATTACAATACTATACTCCATAAATAACTACAAACATATCAACTTAGGTATTATTAATGCCCTTCTTACTGTTTGGGAAGTGTGTCTTTCTTTTTTCTTCCTTTTGAATCCTAAATTCACATATCCTAGGCCAACTCAGTGTTCTGGAGATGACTCCTTACTCTTTGTTTCCATGACTTATCAACCACTAAGTGTCCTTTACCCTACCTTACTTAAGCTACTGAATCTTTCCTCAGGACTCTGACCTCACTGCCTACGAAAGCTCCAACCCTTAAGGTCTGCCAGGTCTTAAGCTTTTGTTGTTTATGCATCAAGGATGACAACCCTTTGACACTTTCTCTGTTTCTCATTGCGTCAGCCTTCAGGCTCCTGACTCTTTCAGTGTCACCTAAACATTCTCCAATGACCCAAACGAATTCAATGGCTATGTCTTTGGCTAAGGATATAGAGAAATCAGTATGTTTAACCTTCTGGCATGTTGGAAAACGTTTCAGCATTTTTCAATGTTTTTCAGGTATTGTTATAAATACTGTCCTCATACTGAAGGTTTCAGAAGTATTGGCTAATGGATGGGAGAATTAGTAAAAAGCACAGCAGCTTCTCACAGATATCAAATCTCTATTTGCATCTCTCTTTTGAGGACACTCAGGAAGCATTTAGAGTCTACTCAGGTAATACTAGATATTCTCCCCAACCTAAGATTTTTGAATTTATTATATCTGAAAATCCCCCAACATATAATTTTTTTTTATCAAATAAGACATTTGCAGCTGGAAATCTTTTCATGGCCATTTATTCAACTATAGCTGCTATCTTGGAGAGTGAAGGCAGCATTCTCATTGGTTCATAGTAGAAAAGGAGCAAGGAGAACCATCAAAGAGGACCAGTCCTAAAGTTGATTGAGTTTTCTGGAAGATGACAGGAGAGCTAGTGTTGATATATCATATTGTGAGTTAAAAAACATCACATTGAGGTTTGAGTGTTCTGTACGTAGGCTGTGGATTTCCAATTTTCAGGCTGCTTAGACTGAGAGTGCCTAGGATATGCAATTATAAATGATATCTGGTGGCCAGGGTGGCATACGCCTTCAGTCTCAACACTGGGAGGTGGGAGCAGGTGGATCTCTATGAATTAAAGGCCAGCCTGGAATATACTGGTCAACCAAAATACATAGTGAGACTCTGTCTCAAAGAAAAGAAAAGAAAAAAAGAACAGAAGAGAGGAGAGGAAAAGAGAAGAGAAGAGAAGAGGTATCCAGAACTAAGACCCGACCAAGATAAAAGCCAGAGGCACAATGGGCCAGAGGAGACTGGTGGAAGGCTGGCACAGGTGTACCACCAGAAAGGTTACTGCTATCACCGACAACCATGAGCAAAGTAAAGGACATCTGAAAAATCAGAGGTTGGGTGGCATAGGGAATTTTGAGCTTTCATAATACATCTACTAATTTAACCAATCAAACTCATTAACCTTTTTAAAATACCTGTGTTTGTGGATGTGTCTCTCTGTGTGGGACTGTATGTCTGTGCCCGAGTGCAGAGGACAGAAGAGGGGAGGACTTAGTCTTCTATTACTCTCTACTTACTTCTTGGAGACACAGTTTCTCCCTAGTCTTGGAATTCACATTTTATTGGTGCTGCTAGAAGTCAGTGAGGCATTTCTACCTCTGTTGGACCTGGTGTTGGAATTCATGGGGCACTTGTCCTGTAGGTTCTGGGTCCAAAACTCTAGTCCTTAAGATTGTATAGCAAGTGGACCATCTCTCTAATGAGCTCTTTAATATTAATATATATCTCTAAATGTATTCAGAATTGAACCTAAGGTCTTACATACACTAGCCAAGGGCTTTACCACCAAAGTATATCCCCAACTCTCTCTCTCTTTTTTTAAAGGTTTATTTATTTATTCTATGCATACGAGTACACTGTCTCTGTCTTCAGACCTACCAGAAGAGGGCATCAGATCCCACTATAGATGTGGTTGCTGGGAATTGAACTCAGGACCTCTGGAAGAGCAGCCAGTGCTCTTAACCACTGAGCTATCTCTGCAGCCTGCACCCCTCCCCCAGCTCTCTTTTTACTTTTTATGTTGAGACAGAGTTGTACTAAGTTGTGCAGGTTGTGCTCTAACTCACTGTGTAGCTCAGACAGGCCTTGAACTTGTGAACCTAAAGTCCTGACCCCCTAAGCAGCTGGGATAGAAGGTCTACAATACCAGTCCTACCTAATCTCTTTCTATTTTAAGAGGCCTAGCAAGAGGTAAACAAGACTAGCGCTATTATCAAGAATGTGAGAGAAGACATGACGTTTGTAGGTGAGCACTGCTTAGGATTTTATAGAGTTTATCAAACAAAACTCCAGATGCCTGACCTACTATAGGCAGAGGGGTCTTGAACAGACAGAGCTGCAACTGCTAGTCTCCCAAATCCACTATTCTTGCTCTAGGTGTTCACAGCCTTCCTTCTTAAAAACATTTATTGAGCCAATTTTTTAAGTTCATTAAAACTTTTTTTTTTTTCAACAGACTTGAGCAGGGAGCATCTCTTCGGCTTGCCTTAGAGGATGTTTAAACTCTGTTGCTCATTGTTTGAGAAAGAGAATTCCTGCCCAATAATGGTTCTGACTAATTTGGGCATGACGGAGCAGGCCTTACAGAATACTGAAACTCTGTAAAACTTACACAGATCAGTGTGAAATGTTAGATGTAGGTGGGGACACTTACTTCAGCCCTCTCTATCCACCGAAGGCAACCCGGGTCTAAGATGGATATCTTAGGGAAGAGATAGTAAGAGATGAGTGAGCTGGGGTTCCCCGGCCAGAGCACCAGAGAAACACAGAGCAAAGAAGAAGATGAAGAGATTTGTGGGTGACACCAAAATCTCTCACCTAGCCCTCCCACTGCATTGGGCATTCCCCAAGAGAAACCCTGCCTACATGCTGAGTCCTGTGGGCTAAGCCCTTGCTGCCCTTGAGGGGGTGAGGGTGGGGGATCCAGCCTTTTCTGATTAAGATACAGAAGGTTTCAGTGATTAAATGAGGGCAAAGGTGAGGTCGTGGAGCAGTGATGTGTGGCAGTGTGATGTCATGGCAATCCCACCATGAACTTAGGAGAGGAGCTAAAAGCTCCCCCAGGAGAGAAGAGGAGGACAACATAGGAGGTCCAGAATATTAGAGTCACTTAGAAATTTAACAGTGCATTCAATGCTAGAGTAAGGAGAGGAAGGTGTGTCTCTTTTTCTGATTTTCTTCCCTTTCCAGCCTACATCTTTACGTCTTACTGCACTGTGTATAAGTACTGATGAATATCTCCAGGGAGAACTATATGTGACGGTACTTTATCAAATTTAAAGCTATAACGGTGACAACGGGAGTAAGAACAGAGAATGCTATTTTGAGGGTTATTCATATAGACACTGGTTTAAACAATACTTTACATATATCCAGCTTATTTAATGTGAATATTTTGCAGTTTTATTATTCTCATTTTATAAGGAGGAAACTTGAACAACCCATACAACTATTAACTCATTCACCGTTTGCTGTCCCACGTTGGCAGATACATATCAGTTGAGTGGTTTATTTCAGCCTCGTTCAGTAAATGTAAAGTGAGTGGAAAGACAGCAGCAGCGGACACAGATTTGACAAAAACAAACCAATGAGTAATGGCTAAGAGCAAGGTCAATGCAAAGTGACATTAAAGGAAAAACAATGGTACCCAGATCAAAGAAGAACACTGACCTCCCTGGCAGTGTACTGGCCCATAATGGGTATGGAGTTATATGGATATTTTCTCAAGACATCTGGCCTCCCTGTAGCACATCCTAATACTTCTTGAATCTCATCTTGAGTTTGGCCCTGGCTTATTTTCTAGTTGTCTACTAGGTACATCTTTTGTTTTGTTTGGTGAGGTAGGTTTCTTTGAGTAGAACAGGCTGGTCTGGAACCCAGCAATCCACCTGCCTCTGCCTCCTGAGTGCTGGGATTAAAGGTGTGTGCTGTCACCACCGCTTGGCTTCAACTCAATACATTCTTACCTAATTTGGTTGGCTGAGTTAGCCACAATGTTGCTAGCCCTCTAAATTATGTTCTTCAGAAATAACAGAAGAATGTACCGTGACTCAGGATGTCATGCCAGCGATTGGCAGACAGAAGCAGGAGGGTTAGGAGTTCAAGGCCTGTTGACATTACATAGTGGTCAATCTGGACTATGTGAAATCTTAGCTTAATACAGGACAACAAACAAGTAACTGAAGTAACTGGAGACTGAGAGAACATCTATTGAGAGAGAGAGAGAGAGAGAGAGAGAGAGTACATGTGTGAGGGTGTGGGTAGAGGCTGGAAGATAATCCTCTTCAGGCACTGTTCACTATGATTTTTAAGACATGATCTCTCAGTTGACATTGGTGCTCTGTGAAGGTTGGACTGGTAGCCCAGTGAGCCCTGGGATCCGCTTGTCTCTGCTTCTCCAGTGCTGGGATTACACGTTTGTACCACTTCAGCTGGCTTTTGAATTTTACAGATTCTAGTTATAGAACTTAGGTCCTCATGCCTCCAAGGTAAACACATCACAGACTAAGCCGCGTCTTCAGCCCTGATGTACTTTAAAGCAAACGTTTGATGACATGTGCCACATGGGCTCAGTTTGTCATGAGATCGTTTTTCATGATTCAGATCTGACCTTACTTGTATACTCAATAGAATTTACGTACGACCTGCTTAGTCTTATAAAAGGTTCTTTGAGGGGTTGGGGATTTGGCTCAGTGGTAGAGCGCTTGCCTAGCAAGCGCAAGGTCCTGGGTTTGGTCCCCAGCTCCGAAAAAACAAACAAACAAACAAACAAACAAACAAACAAAAAAGGTTCTTTGAATTAACCCAACAGTAGTACTGTGAGAAGAAATGGTGCTGTGCTTTTAAAGAAGACAAAGCTAGGTTCAGATCCTGATGCACCTTCCCATGGGCCACAGGAACCTGGATGTTGTATCTTCTGAGTAGCCATCTTTTTATCTGTAAAACAACAACGAAAACTAATGGTGGGAGAGCGAGCATACACACAATAAAAATGACTTTGTATCAGTTTGGGAATATATTCAAGTATATGGTCTGGTCTATAATGGAAACTCTATACTCTATTGTCAAAAAATGGCTCACTTTGGTGATATTTCAAAACAAGGTCATAACATATAGACATATATTCTTGGATTGTTTTATAAGTATAATTAGAGCCTTGCTCACCTGTAAGTATCTGCTCTCTCAGTTAGCTTGAGTGGCCATTATTAAGAGAATCACACTAACACTATCATTAATTCTTTCAACGCCCATGGATTAAAAGTCGACTGTAGAGGCTGTGTGTGGTGGCAGACGATCTCTGTGAACTTGAGGCCAGCCTGCTATGCATAGCAAGTTCTAGGCCAGCCAGGGATATAAGTAAGACCCAATCTCAAGGAAAAGAAAAGAAAGCCTGCCGTCCATCAATTGTCGGGCTCTAAATGCTAAGACGAATGTATATCTCTTGAGGCGGCTCCACAGAATTTTGTATTTTGTAAAAAAAACCTAAGAGTTGAATATGTGAGTAACTTAACAAGAAAGCAGATGACACAGCAGGGTAAAGAGCAGTGAGATGGGGCTGAGAGATGGCTCAGGTAAGAGCACTGGCTGCTGCCCGTCCAGAAGACCCAGGTTCAATCCATATAGTACCTAGGTGGAGACTGACAGTCATCTATAAGTCTACTCTCAGGGATCTGACACCCTCGTCTGGCCCCATCGCTGTCAGGCGCCAAAGTGGTGCATAGACACCCAAGCAGATAAAACACCTCCTACCCCAATGAGCAACTCTTTCTAGATGACGGGAGGAATGGTATGGTAACAAATACATATGAGTATAGAGAGGGAAGTCTACAGTGACCTTTGTGGGGGCCTCGGTAGTCTAAAAAGAAATAAAGAAGTAGATATCAAAGATCAACACAGCTAGCCCTGGGAGATACACACTTTAGAGAACTCTGTCTTCAATTTTGTGTTCTGTGGGGCCTTCTCAAATCACATGGCAACCTTCACCAGTCTTTTTCAAAGTTTAATTTCCATCACTGCCATAAAGGAGGTGCTTGAAAATGGAGTTCATAACAGAACCTAGAGGAGATGTGAATGAGCTGAATGGAGTTGATATGGATTTCCTATCATGGTGAGTTTGCTTGACATTTGCTGGAAGTAAATAAAAGAAATGGAATAGAAAAAACAAAGCAAATATTAAATCTTGACCTGGAGTATTTGAGGAAAAGTAATGTAGTGTACCCCAACATCTACTAACAGCATTCATTATTCCTAAGCCCTTATGTACACACACACACACACACACACGTACGGGTGAAGGGAGAGAGGAGAGAATGTTTGTGAAATTGTGGGGATACTTGTACTAGTGTTTCTTTTGTTTATTTTCCTAACCAAACAGACATACTTCATCCAAGATGAGCAATCTATTTGTACTAACCAAATATATGCATTTTTCCATCCTCATGGCAACCAATTCCCCAACTCTTTGGACATTAACAGTATCTCCAACAGTTCACTTGAGTCTGACATTAATTACCAGGAATCAGCATGAGACTCCAGATTACAGCTCAGCTGCACAAGACCAACCTCATTTCAGCTGCCAGTCACCATGTCCAGTCACCCATGTGTCTCCATTCCCCTCCACAGGGCTATGTGATGGCTGAAAACTGAATGGATTTCCACAGTGCAGTATGAGGATTGGAGAAATGCACACACTGACAGATGTACCCGCCACACATTTTTGTGTGTGGTAGGAACATTTATGATCTACTCTTTTCAACTTTCAAGCATATAGTAACACATTATTAACTATGATTACCATGCTTTATAATAGAACCCAGGGACCTGGCCACCCTGTCCAGTTAAAACTGGATTCTTTGGCCAGTATCTCTATATTCCTCTTCATTCACTTGTAGACCCTGCCGACCATCATTCTACATTGGGCTTCTTGAGTTTGCCTTTTTCAATTTGCATTTATAAGAGAGACTGCACAGTATTTGTCTTCCTAAACCTGGCTGGTTTTTCTTAGCATAATATCCTGAAAGTTATTGTGAACTGTCACAAATGGTAACTGTACCCCATTCCCTCTATCCATCGGTTGACAGACAATTGGTTCCATATCTTGGCTATTACAAATAATATTGCGAAGGTGATGTGAATACAAGCTTTTCTTTGATTTCATTTCCTTTGGTTTTGTATATACCCAGCAGTGAGATTCCTGGATCATATTCTATTTTTTTTCCATAGCCGTTTTCCATGGTCATGGGCTTTTATTTGCAGACTGCTGGGGAATGGGGGAAGCTCGAACTGGTTGGTGGGTTCATGGGAGGAAAGAACTTGCTTTATAATTTAGTGCACGTTGCCTGAAAGGTTGGCGTGTCCGAGAACAGATGTGGAAGTGAGAGGAGAGACAAAGAGAAGGTCATCAAATGGACACTTTCCTCGGGGAAGGCAGACTGGGATATGGGGACCAGGGTGAGCAAGGAAGATACACTTTCTATAGGAGACTCAACCAAGGTCATTGCTTGGTTTCCCGAACACCCACCTGCCCTACCCAAGTTCATGCCTACCCTGTTAGCTCTCTCAGCTAGCAGCAGGGAAAGGGTTAAGGATGTAACTCCTCCAATCAGAATTGCTCCTCTGCCTGCCCTGCCTATCCAGCCAGGGTCAGGAGGTCAGAAAGTCCAGGAGTGCACAGGGGAACAATCATGTCTCTCACCTAGCCCTCTTCCCTCTCTGCCCCGCTGCAACCCCTCACACGAGGTTACAGCTCTTGGCTGGATTTTTATGCATCTTGCCCTCACTTCCCCGGTCTGGCTGTCCCGATCCAGTTGAGTGGATAGCTGCAGTCCTTGGCGAGAGTTTGTTCAGCACAGCTGCCTATGGCCAGCACGGCCAAGAGAAGCCACTGTGGCCACATGGAAGACGTCCCTGACACTGCGCTCGGAAGACCGGGAGGAGCATTCAATGTAGGACACAGTACCCTGCTCGTGTGTGGCGGGGATAAGTCTCTGCTTGGATAGCTCCCTCAGGGTGGCCAGGTCAGTCCGCGTGTCCAGTTTACAGCCAACCAGCACCACCTTGGCATTGGGGCAAAACTCCCGAGTCTCTCCTTGCCACTTCTTGAGGACACTGTCCAGTGTTTCTGGCTGGCTAATGTCAAAGCAGATGAGCACAGCATCAGAATCTGGGTAGGGCAGAGGCCTGACATTGTCATAGTAAGAGGAACCTGAAGTATCCCACATGATGAGCTCAATGCGGCGCTTGTCGTCTCGAAGCTGGCAGTGTAGTTCTCAAACACCATGGGACATAACTCCTGGGGTAGGCGTCCTTGGCGAACACCTGCAGCAGCGCTGTCTTGCCGCACTCCGCGTCCTCCACCACTACAATCTTGCAGTGGTCACTCTGCCCCTCCATAGTCCCGGCTACGCGCCAGTCCCCCATGCTGCCCCCCTCCGGGACACAACCGCCGCCTCTGCCGCCTCCACCAGCATCCATATGCTATTTTTAATTTTTGAGGCACCTCTACAAAGCTTTTCATACTGCCGCACCAACTAACACACTGATAGTGTCCTTACAGACACTAGTTTTTGCCTTCTTAATAATGGCTATTCTAACAGGTGTGAGGTAATATTTCACTCTGGTTTTCTTTAATCTTTTTAAGGTTTCTTTATTTTTATGTTATGGGAATGAGTGTTTGCCTCTATGTATATGCACGCCATACACATGTCTTGTGCCTGCAGTGGCCAGAAAAAGCACTGGGTCACTGAAGCTGGGGTGATAGACAGTTGTGAGCTGCTACATGGGTTCTGGGAACTGAACCCAGGTCAAGAGCAGTGTGTGCTCTCAATCACTGAGCCATCTCTCCAGCCCATCACTGTGGTTTTTGCATTTCTCTGATGATTAGTGAGGTTGAGAATTTTTATGTGCCTGTTGGCCAGTTTTACATCTTCGTAAAAAGGCTGTTAAGTAATTTGATGTTCTGGATATCGCTGTTGCTCCCAGAAGCCTCTGCTTACTGAGTGTTAGGATTATAGACATGGACAAACCACTGCCCCACTCCCAGTGTATTTTAAATGGACAGCTAGACAAGAAGTCCAGAGAACAAGGTGCAGAGGAGAGCTGGAATAAGGACTTCTGTCCATGGAGTTGTGAATGTGTTTGCCAGCTGAAAAGCTCTTCGAACCCCAGAAGTTAGGGACAGCGCTAAAAGCTCTACACTTCAGATCAAGATGTTAGACCTGCTAGTCCCTACCATGAAGCTGCCTGAAGATTTCCAACTACCAGCTAGCTAATTAGCATATGAATGATACTTACAATTCCAGCAGTCCCTGGCATTTTAGGAGCTGTGCCAGGAACCAAAAATATATAAACATATTCTTATTATATACCTCCACGGAGAAGGGCTATTGTGTGCATTTTATCAGTGCTATGGAAATCACTGTAAAATCTGAGTAAGTTCATCTAAATGGAAGAGTACAGATTTGTGCTTCAACTTTCCATGCGCATCTAGTCAGACCAGACGTGGGCCCTTTCACAAGGGTCATTGATGTCCATGAATAAAGAGTGACCTTGCAGGGCTCCCGGCTCTCAGCCATATGGTCTTCACTAGGAGTTTCTAGCTCCTCCCTCGCTTCTTATATTTCATGGACTTGTCTCATGATGGCACCATTGTGACAGGCTAGTCACACCCTTCCACTGCTACTTCCTTAAAGCCTTTCTCAAGTTCAGTAAATATAGCCTTAAGCACTGAACCGTCTCTCTAGCCCAACAGGCTTCTTAATACAGTTTTTGCCCCTGTGATGAGACTGTATCATCATCTTACATCTGCCAATTCCTGCTCTGTTGTCCCGATCGGCTGATTCCTGGTATTAAAGGGTCTACGCTCCAACAGGATTCCAAGGACACAGTTTGTGTTTCCAAGTTTCCAGGTTTCCCTCCATGTCTTGCGTTTCTCCTCAGTAATACAATAAGTGGTTAGAACTAAGACTAGGTCACCCACCGAAGATCAAAAGGTAAAGCTCAGGTCTGCAAGTTACTAGTAAATTGCTAAATATCCTCATAGTAACTTCCCGTTTTCTCTTAGTGCTATTCAAGTTACAACATTGAGAAAGGGATGTGGATTCTAAATGTCCTCAAGGGTCTAAGCATTTCCCATACAGGGAGTCCTACAGGCATAGGAGGATATGGATGCCGGGGGGTTGACGGCTTGGTCTTCTTGGTTAAGTGGGAGGGTGTGGAGTAGCAAGGAACTTCACTGAGGAAAGAAGAGATTCGATCTTCTGAGTGGTTTCGACTGTTCTCCCTCTGGGGATTTGGATACAGAGGTAATCTAAAGTATCAAGGGTGCCTTGCCTTTGTACAGACTTTTCATCCTGGTGAAGGGCCATGGAAGCTAGGACATAAGGCATTGTAGAGCATTTACTTCGGTTCCTACAAAGCAAGCATAGGGTGATATGGTTTCAGCTTTCATCCTTTAACGAAACTTTCCTGTCTCCCAGAAGGTATGGCAGTAAATTAATAGGAACCTCTTTTTCCTATTTTTTTAGAATCAAAATTGTTCTATTTTTTTATATAAGAATTTCATGAATTATATTTATGTATTATTTATTTGTGTGCATGCCCGTGTATGTGTGTGTATGCATAGCTGTGTGTTTGTATCTCTCTCTCCTTCTCCCTCTCCCCCACCCTCTTTCTCTCTCTCTCTGTGTGTGTGTGTGTGTGTGTGTGTGTGTGTGTGTGTGTGTGTGTACCATCTGTTGAGGATTTGATTTATGCTTACATGGGAATTCGCATGTCCGCTGCAGGTCCCTGCCAAAAATTGGTTTTCTGACTGATCAATAAAGAGGCAGCAGCTAATGGCCGGGCATGGGGACAGACATGGGACTTTGAGGATTCCTGGAGAGGAAACACTGGAGAGAGAAGAAGAATCCCAAGGGCAGAAGGAAGGAATAGGATACAAACATCAGAGCTGTGGAAGACAGAGAACCAACCATGTAAGAATCAGTGGGTCCAGGGTCCACTTTAGGACTGGGGTAGCAGAGATAAAGTATAGATTTTAGAAAGTAATAACTCAAGAATACTGGAGCAGAGTGTGTTAGTCACGTGGAGGTTCAGGAGTGGTGCAGCCATTGAGCTAGCTTATTTAAAATAAGCCTCTCTCTCTCTCTCTCTCTCTCTCTCTCTCTCTCTCTCTCTCTCTCTGTGTGTGTGTGTGTGTGTGTGTGTGTGTGTGTGTGTGTGTGTGTGTTCCCGTCAGGCTCCATCTGGGGTGGGCTGCGTTAAGCATGCTATTGCCCATTTGGGAGCTCAGGGCAGTTTAAAAACTTACCTCCTCACCGTCCTATCAAATGAGGGAGAGAGAGGGCAGTGTGTGAGTTGGGTCTCTCCTTCAGTCATGTGGGTCCTAGGGCAAACACCTCACCAGCTGAGCCATTTAGCCAGCTTTATTCCAATTCTAGAGGATACACAGTACCAGGAAATGAAAATGTCATTTCCATGATGTCCTAAGAGGAGGACAAGAAGTGGATGCTGTCTCAAATGAGAGCCACACCACTCCTGTCACTCACAGAATTCTTCAGGTTGATACGATGGTTCTGCAGTGTCGCCTTCTCCCATCTCACCAGGCGTTCATGGAGATTCGAAGCGTAAGCCACTGGTTGAGGTGGAACATGGAGACACATGCATTCACTCCCAGCACTCAGGTACATCACACACACACACACACACACACACACACACACACACACACACACACACACACTGGTTGAGCTTTCAACCCTTCTGCGCTTGCTTGTTCTTCCCCAAGATTGGACTGGAAACAACTACTTGTGTTCTTCTCTCCTAGGATTAAGTTCCACAGTGTTGGAATGAAGGTCCTTAGCACAGGCACCTCTGAGGTTATTTGCTTCTTGTTCACATGTGTGTTTTAAGTTTTAATTGCCTATGTTTGGATGTTTTGCCTCCATGCATATCTGTGCACCACATACATACCTGGTGCCTATGGAGGATAGGAGAGATTATGAGAATCTTTTGAATTTGAGATTTGAATTACATTCGGTTGGGAGCCGCCATGTGAGTGCTAAGAACTGAACTTAAGTCCTTCGGAAAAGCAGCCTTCGGAATGTTCATAACCACTGAGCCCTTCCTCTAGCCCCTGGAATTATTTGTTTTAGTTGTTATTCTACCTCAGTAGAAAAGGTCTCTATTCAAAGGAGGGGAGGGGGCGGGGGGAGCAGGAGGAAGAATTGTATGAATTGTAAACAAACAGTAACACTGTACCACAACACAGGAAATGAGAAGTAAAAAAGTAATGAGAAAAATGTGTTTTAATGTATTTGAAGCATATTCCTTTTTTCTGAATATGAGAAAAAGTTTAATACATATAATTGTAAACCATTGTCTACTTCAATGTAACTAAAACTAGCAGTTTCTTAAAATATAGTATCTGTCAATGGGTTAACAGTGTCTGGCCACATACTGCCATTCATCTATAAGTATAAATATGATGGATAAAAGAATTATGTACAAAACCAAACCAAACCTAACCAAAACCAAACAAAAAATTCTTAATGCAGGGAGTGTTCATGATCAACTGAGCAAAGTCTCAACGGCTGTTCTGTGGAATTCTGATACAAAGGAGGAGTAGCTATTGCCTGGAGTATTTGCTGTTTGTCTGCGGGGTGTTTTGTCCTGTGGGTTGTCTTACGTGCTGAGCGATAAGGAAGTGAAAGAGTAAGAAGGAAGTGCACAGTGGACAGAGGGGGGGCTGAGTCTTCCTAGAGAAGCTAGGGAAGTGGGACCTCAGGAGCAGAGAGGAAGTAAGGAGCACTTTAACTATTGCGGTTTCGACCAATGGGAGACTTAGCACTGGGAAGAGCTGGCGACAACGTCCAGTGCTTAAGAGCATTTACTGCTCATGCAGAGCTCCTGTCTCAGCACCCAGATCAGCTGCTTAGCCTGGAACCAGCTGTAGGGGGTATGCAGTGCCTCTGACCTCCATGACCTCCCTCAATGCAAGTACACGTACACACACACACACACACACACACACACACACACACACACCATAGATAGATAGATAGATAGATAGATAGAGATAGATTGATAGATAGATTGAAAAAGGAGAGAACCAGCAAAGAATCAAAAACAACTTGTTCCTATAGGGACTATGTTGTGGGGTGTCCACCAGAGACTACTACTTGGACATGAATTTCAGCCAATAGAAAGTCTTTATTAGCCAGACGGTGACTACACTGAATGTCAGGGATCCCAGTGTAGCCTGGAGCCGTTCTCAGGAGCTTTTAAGGACAGTAATCATATTCTGGGTTGTCATACTTCAGTTAACAAGACCAGTTAGCCAGAAGCAGAACTACAGAAGCCAAATGCAACGCTAATACATTTAGAGATTTCCCCAGAACTGTGAACTTTAATGGGTTAGTTTTTTACTTCTACTTTGGCTATCTTATGGGCTGAATGGCACATCATGGAGTCAGTTGTGCTAAGGTCTGGGGGTCTGTTACATTTGTGCTATGGCACTGCTGGTTAGACAATGTTGGTAGTAAGAACATTTTAGGGATGCTACAGACATAGTAGAGCAGATGCAGACAGGTGTCCAAGGAAAACTGTTTATTGGGCTTTTACAGAGAGTTCTGACCTTTGCATTCAGACACCAGGGATATATGCGGCTCTTTTGAAGACAACATGGCATGTGACTTGTTTTGGCCAATTAAATTAGGAGTGGGGTTAGGGGTGTCGGTGAGCAGTAGAGTTCTGGAAAGCACTTGCCTAGCATACATAGAGCTTGGATTTTCTTCCTCAAAACACAAAAATAAGGGTTTGGGGAGGTATAAAGGAAAAAGGCTAAAGAAAACTACTTTTCAACCACTGAGATTTGAAGTATTGGCATGAATTAATCTGTCTTTACTAATGTTACTGCTCATATCACCAACATGTATGCTAGAGGTCAGGAGGTCAGCAGACAGTAGGAAAGACTCAGTGGAGATGGGTTTAAGTTATAAATAATGGAGTAACCTGGAATTATTGAAAGATTTATGTATGAACGGTCAAAAACCCTGGCCTGAAAATAATACACTTCTACCTACAGAAACATGCCTGACTTAAATGTCTCCCAGTAAGGCTATTCAGATATGGTCACGTGTACAAATGAAATGGCGAAATTCCCCAGAAGTCCCAGTATTCTTTTTCTTTCCACGATCAAGATCTACATTCGTGTTGACCTCACATTGCTTCCTCTTTAGATGCTTCAGCATTTAGTCTTGCCTTCAAAATCCCTGCCAGACTAGCCATCGTCTTTACTCACAATTCACCTGCCCTAGTTCAAACGTGCTTCATATGAGACTACTGTCACTCTTGTCTTCAATATATGTTCCACACATCCATATACCCATTGCCCCTAAGCCAGTCTTTTCTTTCTTTGTTTAAAATGGGATCTGTTAGGGTTGAAGAGATGGCTCAGCAGTTAAGAGCACTGGCTGCTTTTCCAGAGGACCTGAGTTCAATTCCCAGCTAACAAACATCTGTAACTTCAGTTCCCTGGATCCGATACCTTCTTCTAACCTCCTTAGGCACCAGGCACATACATGATGCACAGAAATTTACCCAAACACTCAGAATAAAACGTTTAAAATGTTGATAAAACACTTAAAGAATAAAATCCATCTGTGCATTTTATTTCATGTTTATATGTGTGTTGTATGACAGGGCTTGCAGATCCCGTGATGTGCTTGTGAAGGTCTAAGGACAGCTCTTGGGAGTTAGTCATGGTCTACCTTTCTAAGGCTCCATGATGACCTGCAGCTTCATACCCCACAGCACCTGCGTATGCCCACCCATCCCTTCCCACAGCTCACTAGTCCTTGCATTCTGAATGGAGCATTTCCTGTGTCTGAATGCCCTTGCCCCTTATTTTAACTGATGCTTTCACCTGCAGCTCCACCATAGTCTTCTATTCGTCTTTTCATTCCAGAACCCCACATGGCTTTAAGGCTCATTTCCCTCCCTTGGCAAAGACTGACACAACAAATCCTACCCAAAGAGTCTCCTTCTTACATAGCACTCAGTCCCAGAGTTCCAAGTTCTCTTTGATGTCATACTGAATAACCCTTCAATTTAATAGTAGAGGTTGTGAGACTTGGCCAGGGCTCTACCAACAGAGGCAGCTGGAACAAGAATCTTAATTGTTGGGCTGGAGAGATGGCCCAGCGGTTAAGAGCACCGACTGCTCTTCCAGAGGTCCTGAGTTCAAATCCCAGCAACCACATGGTGGCTCACAACCATCTGTAATGGGATCTGATGCCCTCTTCTGGTGTGTCTGAAGTGTACTCATATACAAAATGAATAAATAAATTTAAAAAAAAATCTTAATTGTCTTCACATATATATGTAGATACCATGGTAAAAAATTATTACTTTGTATGTTAACCTAAATGGAACAAAGAAAGCATTCTAGGTGTCTTACTCCTGGCTTACCTCTAACCATATCTTACTATCTTTTCTTTACCAGCCAGAATGTGTTTTATTTCATTATTATTTTCTTTCTTTTATTTTTCCCCTGGAGCTGAGGACCGAACCCAGGGCCTTGCGCTTGCTAGGCAAGCGCTCTACCACTGAGCTAAATCCCCAACCCCAATTATTTTCTTTTGAGATAGGGTCTCACTATGTTGCCGGCCTGGAACTCACTATGTAGAGTATGCTGATCTCCAACTCACAGAGATTTGCCCTCTGGCCACTGCTCAGATTTAAGGCATATGTCCATCCAGTGAGTTTAATCCCATTTAAGCTTATATTTTGTTTAATGTTTGTTTTATACCAAAACGTCCAGATTAAATTATAGACAGAGCAGGATAATTATTGGCGTAGGGTTCAGTATCAGGTGACAAGCCTTCATTTTGGATATTCAAGGCTGGAGTTCAAAAGAAGGGTTAAATAGGATCTGTGAAATCCAATAGAGAATTTTATGAGTCTGTTAGACAGTGCTACAACTTTGTCACGTCCGAGCTCAGGAGGTGGACAGGCCTGAGCTACGCTATGCGTCTAACAACTCCTGACTGTGTGCATGCTAACTCTGAGTCAAATGATTACAGGCTTGTATCCTGCTGGGAGGTGGGAGCTCAGGCTGACTTGGAGCTAAGGCTGCAGATATTCTGAGGCCTCAAGGGCTTGCTGCAGGAGAGGAAAAGGAAGGGTGGAGCTTCCCCTGTTACTGTAACTCACAGATTTCTGGGAAACCTGCAATAACATGAATTTTAGGGACAAGTCTCTCAGCACTGACAAAAACAAACAGGGTGGAACTGACACAGCAGGAGATGAGCTTCAGCAGGAGGAAGTCGAAAGAAAAAAAAGAGGAAGTGGCTAGAACAAAGGAAGACTAAAGGAAACCGAGTACAAAAGGGGTAGGTTTTGTTACTGCCGACTTTTATTAAAATAGAAGGTAGGCAAATGAAGTATTTTAAGGCTGGTTCTGCTGGAAGATAAGAATGGAACGATGTTTTTAAAGAAACAATCCAAGAATAGTTAGCATGCGTTCCCCTGAGATTCATTTTCCTATTTTGCCTTGGTAAACACAACGGCTCAGCGTTCAACCCTGTACTAGGGACACGGAAAGGGCTGGCTGAGTTCCTGATCTCAAAGTACGGTCAAGGCAACAGTACAGACGGACACACAGACTGGCTGTGAACCAGAAATGCTGAGATGTGGTTGCTAGAAGACAGAGGTGGGGAGGGGATTTCAAGGAATATTCACAGTGTTAAGTACAGATGGCTTCTAAGTGCATTCCATGGACTTTGTCATTTGAGCCTCCTGATAGCATAGGTACCATTCCAATATGCTTGTTCTTCAGATATAAAAACTGATGCTTAGAGGCTGGAGAAATGGCTCAGTGGTTAGGAGCACTGTCTGCTCTTCCAGAGGTCCTGAGTTCAATTCTCTGCAACCACAAGGTGGCTCACAACCATCTATACTGAGATCTGACACCCTCTTCTGGCAGATAAAGTATTCATATGCATAAAATAAATAAATTTTTAAGCAAAACAAGACAAAAAACAAAAGACGAGCCTACAAGGAAATAAATTACACAAGAGCATACCTCTGTGGTGAAATGAAAGTTTCATCAGAAGAAAACCTGTGCTAGAGCTGGGAAGGTAACTCAGTGGTTAGGGTGGTCACCTAATGGGCGCTAAGCCTGCATTTGAGCCCCTGCTCTTCATCAAAGCAACTGGCGCAGCGAACTGGAGGTTCTTCTTCTTAGGCGTCATTAGCTCTAAGGCAGTCTCACTAATTCCTTCTGAGTCTCAGCTGCTGCTTTTGCAACCTAAGTCTGCTTGCTATCATGGTTATGGATCTATCCGGGAGAATAGAAATCATATTTATGAAGTTTTTGCACAGGTAGAAAGGAGTGGAGTCTCAGGTAAATGGTAGTTGGTGTTGCTCTAAGCTCCAGACCTACTAAGAAGTAAGGATTTCAAGACGTCTACACCTCCCTTCTCTCTCTCAATTGAACTGTGGAAGATCATTCTGGCACAATATGGTGTTAATCCTACTGGGCAAGAATAAGATCACTACCACAGTTTTTGAGCCAAATTTGAAATCTAACTTTATTAAACACTGATCAGGACCATGGACATTGCCCAGGTCCACACCTAAGTTTCCCAGGAAATTACTAGAGCCAGAGTGTATAATTGGAAACCCCAGAAGGCTTTGTCCAATCAGGGGCAAGCATACATCCTGACATACTTCCTTCTTACGTACCTCCTGCTTACGTGTGATCAAGTACATCTTGTGCAGTTGGGGCAATCAAGCTTGTTTACAAAATTGAAAACATGTGGTTTGTTATCTTACACGAACAATAGCCCTTAGTATTCCCAGAAGTTATCCGTCCTTGGGCAAGTGAGGCTTACAGGTTAGAGCAGTGGTTCTCAACCTTTTTAATCCTGTGGCCCCCTTAATACAGTTCCTCACGTTGTGACCCTCAACATAACATTATTTTCATTGCCACTTCATAGCTGTAATTTTGCTACAGTTATGAATTGCAATCAATGTAACTATCTGATAGGTAGATAGATGATCTTGGGGGACTTCTGTGAACGTGTCATTTACCCTACAAAGGGGTTGTGACCACAGGCTGAGAACCAATGGGTTAGAGGTGTTTTTTGTTTTTACAAATCTCTTAAGCACAGCAATTAAACTTAAAACAGAACTTTAGCCATCACAATGGGTTGGTGGAGGATAAGACTAGAAGCAGAAAAACTGGGCCACGAGGTTGCAGCAACGTGGCAAACAGCGTCTAGAAAGATTATCCATCTCATACCAACTCTTTCCTTTTGATAAAAGTCTCTAATATACAAGGATCATTCTCCACAGCTATTCCTTGCATCAGAAGCTCAGCCAAATCCCCCACTTTCTTAACCTGTGCTGCTCTTCAGGCTCTCCCAGAAATTTTGAACCACAAGGTTTAGCGTTGTTAGAAACAAGTCACATTTGGTGTAGACACTTTAGAGCAATGATTCTCAAACTGTGGATCACGACCCCTATGTGGGACAAATGACCCTTTCACAGGGATGGCCTAAGACCATCAGAAAACACAGAGAGTTACATTATACTTTATAACATTAGCAAAATTACAGTTATGAAGTCGCAACAAAAGTAATTTTATGGTTGCGGGTCACCACAGCATGAGGAACTGTATTAAAGGGTCACAGCGTTAGGTAGGTCAAGAACCACTGCTTTAGAGAAAGACCCAGAAAAATCCCATTTCTGTCAAAGTCTGTCATGAAGGCTGCCTTTCCACAGGAGTATACCTTCGTTCTATGTGCACATCCACTCAGTTCATTTTTATTTTATTTTATTTTCATTTTAATTTATTTTCTTTCTTAAAGTGATAGTTTCCACCAATACGACTCTAATGCATGCTACAGTCATGAAAACAGAAATCAAGCTAGTGTGTAGGCTTTGGGGAGAAAACCAGGTACAGTTTGGTGTAAGGGAGAGTTTAGAATGATTTCCTGACTTGAGGAGATGAGGCCCACATGGCAATCATTATGAAAAAATGGGGGAGGGCCCTAAGGGGAAACAGTGGACTTGAAGTGCCCAGAGAAATTCCCGTAGAGAAGTTCAGAAAATTAAATAGTTGAAACTTGGACTCAGGGAGAAAAGTCTGAGCTCGAGATATCTATATGAGAGCTTCTGGAATTTCCCTAGTATCAGTACTTCCTCAAACAGACGGACATCACCCAGGATGTTGAAAGATTAAGAATTCAGGAATGAAATTCTACAGAATACCAATGCCAAAGAGGGAAGTGGTGGGAAAAATTCTCAAAGGAAGTGAGAAGGAACGGTCAGAGAGGGAGAAGCAAAGCTAGGAAGAAAGGTGCGGGATGAAGCAGGTATCGTAGAAGGACGTGTCTCTAGACGGTTCAGCATCTCCTCCAGCAGCCCCTCACCCACAGCTAGCCGTCTGCTAGAACTGACTGGTTCACACACACCCAGGGACTTTCTTTCAATGTCTTCACCTGTCCCTGCTTTGATCCGTGGGCCTCCCTGCACTGCCTGGCTTCTTTGGCTCAGTGACTCAACCGGGCTATCTGATGGCCGTTAAAGGTTGTAAGTCTCCAACAGGGAAAGAAACACAATCGAAAGCAACCTACGGCTCTTTTACACAATACACCTGTATTATTAGCACTCACAGAAGGGAGGCAAAGCCTTGTGTTAACAGAGGCTCTGGGGAGGGAAGCAGGCACTGACTCTATTGGAGGCATCTTAAGGACAGACAACTTTTGTGCAGAGTAATCAGAGAAGCAATATCAAACCCGTGTGTATCCATTGTTTGCTTTGGAACCTACATCAAGGAGAGAGACTAGGAGAGAAAAGTAGGAAGTGGTAATAATTCAGGTCCCATGGTTTGTAGCAGTTTGAAACTGGACAAGATCCAAAGCCCCAGCTCTAAAGCTTTGATTAAACAACGGCACACCAACGGACTCCGATCGCTTTGTAACCATCAAAAAACCCCTGATAACCATGTGGGCATGGAAATACTACTGTGAAGTAAAATGAAGCAAAAAAAAAAAAATCACACCAAATACTGGCAACTGTGTGCAGAAACTGGAATTTGTATGCTTTCTTAGTACGATGTAAAATGGTGAAATCACCTTGGGAAACTGTGGCATTTGGTTCGGCTATGCCATTCCTAGATGTAAACCCAAGTTGAAAACCACAGCTAGATAGATAACATTCATAGCATCATCTCTAATAACAACAAAAGGTAACAACCCAAATGGCCACTAACTGATGAGCGAATGAAGAACTATGACACATGGCCAATCTATCACATCCACACGTGGGTGAACTTTGAAAACACCATTATGCTTATTTAGTAAAAGGCAGGCATGAAGACACACATACACAATTATATATGCTTATTAACACATAATTACATATTATATATTTATTCATAAGTACATTAATACATAACATATATAAGTGTATGTAGGTATATATTCATTGATGTTAAGTGCCCAGAATGGGGACAGTTTTTAGGGATGGAAAGTGTATTAGTGGTTGCTTAAGGTTAGGCATAGAAGTGAGTATGGGACAATCGACTGGGAGTAACAGCTAAAAGATCTTTGGCTTCTTTTTGTGGTGACAGTTGCATGACTCTGCTGAGATATTGAAAATGATTGGAGCACAGGCTTCAAGTGGGCAAGACTGCAGAGCATGTGAGTTACCCCAGTATATGCCTCACCTTATACACTTTAAAAATCATCGCATTGTACATTTGTGACCCGGCGCGTATCAGCCCCCTTAGAGCTGGAGTTACCCACATGTAGCAGCTGCCTGGCATGCTCTCTCTCTTTCTTCTCGGTCCTGGAGCTGAGCCTGGCTGATAAAGCTGTTTTTTAAGAAACCGGAGCACATGGGAGGCAGGGGCAGGCAGATCTCTATGAGTTTGGCACTAGTTTGGTCTACAAAGCAAGTCCCAGGACAGCCAGGGCTACACAGAGAAACCCTGTCTCAAAAACCAAAATGAAAGACAGACAAGAAAAAAAGAAAGGAAGAAAGGGAGAAAGGAAGAAAGGAAGCAGAGCGAAGCACAACTTGGCTGCTGTTGTGAATGCGTCTGTATTTGTTTATTTGTTTGTAAAATATTGAAGGCTGAAAGAAACTGAAGATCAGTTGTGATATAAGAGCAACACAGAAAATTTGGAGTCCAGAGACTGGGCTCCATTCCTCATCTTTTTCAAAAGAAATATTTTTATATTTATTTGTGTTCACGTGCATGTGTGTGTGTGTGTGTGTGTGTGTGTGTGTGTGTGTGTGTGTGTGTGTGTTTGTGAGCGTAGGTGCATGAGTGCCATAGCATGCTTGTGGGAGGGGGCAGAGAACAAAGTCCAGAAGTTGGTGACGCAGCGTAGAACGCAGGTCATTAGTCTTAGCAGTGAGTGCCTTTGTCCACTGACCCATCTCACCCGCTCACCGTCCCTCCCACTGCTCACTGACCGTTTAATTTTATCTTCCCATTTGCAAAGCAGGAAAATTAGTTCTTCCTCATATGGATGCATCTGGGCATAGAATGTCTAATGGGCTCATTTTCTTGCCTTTCAGGGTTGTTTAAGCCTGAGGTGAAAACAGCATAGTGATAAACTCCACTAACGTAAGAGAGGGATTTGAAAGCGAGTTCCTCCATAGTAGATAAGCTAACGTGGGTCTCAGTCACAGCTGTGTGTCAGGAAGCAAAATCAGCAGAGCCTCCCTTCAAAAGGAAGCACCGTCCCTTTGTCCAAGTGCCTTGGAAAACGTCTTTATAACTGGCTGTGCGAAAATTAAGAAATGCTTTCCATATTCTGAAAAGGTGTGATGCCTATAAAGGTACTGTGGAGGTTTGGGGTTGGGGGACTGGGAAGGAGGCTGACATAAAGGAGCAAAGGTGTGTGGTGCCAAGTTACCATAGCAACGTCTTCTGCTGCTCTGTGGCTCCCAGTCTTGGGCTTGCCCCCAGATGGATGAGGAGCTTGGCAAATGCCAGAACCAAGCTTCTCTGCATGAAACTATTTTCTCCATATGCAGTCAGGAGACGCAGACACCCTTCCCTACAGATGATGTTCAGAAGGAAGAGCCTGGATTTTTACAAAGCATCTTCCTCTCCTTTCTAAGAATGAGAGCAGAGAGCCCATGTCTCCCTACAATGTCTGGGATGTGAAGTACTCAGCAGATAGCTGTGTCAGGTACAAATGATCAGAATTTACTCAGCCAGCCAGACTGGCAGGGAACATCATGGCTTATTGGCAAGAAGAGGCTCCTAAATTATATCAAGGACTCTTCAGGAAGGAGAACTGAATTCACACGGCACACGCGTCACTGTCTGCTGCAAGCCGCAGTGTGTTTATGGCTGGATCTGGCCTTTGGTAAATGTCTCAGCCTGTGGTACATTCCCCTCCAATATTGTGTTTGTTATTCGGACGGCTCCCCACCAGTGACCCTCAATCTTCTGTCCTGCACACATCTCAGATGTCGTAGGGACAGCATGTGACAATGTCTGCTTAGTGGACATTCTGTTCTCCACCCTCCTGAGATCCCGATGGAGAAGGGATCCTGCCCTGGCCAACATCTGGGCACGTCATTTCTTCCTTACAAAGAGCAGAGACAAACCTTCCGAGGCAGCTGATTTTGAAATCAGTCTCCTAGGACGGAAAAGCTTCACTCCAATCCAGGAGCTGGACTATCTCAGTTCCACCTCCCATTGTCAAAACTTGGGGAGAGCAGGGGAAGAAAGCACAGGCACAAACGGAACCCTAATAACTCTGAGGCCCTAATAATGCTAATTTTAGACCTTAACTGTAATAGCATATGTGTTGTGGTTGGTGGCAACAGGAAAGGACTGAACAGGAAATACCATGACCCAGATTCTGGCTAATGAGCAAGATTAACAAACACCAGAGCTGGCTCCGCTTTCCCTGCGATCCTTCAAGCTTCAGCTCCCCTGTGCAAGCTTTTCTGAGAAACTATGGTTTCTAGAACCTATCCTTTGCCCTGTGCCTCCACCGTCTTCTGTCATAGCTTGGCTACAGCTCTTCCTCACCACAGTGTTAGTATTACTTTCCCTAGCTGGCTGAGTACCTTTGAGCATCATGTCTTTGTACCCAGGACCTTGAAGACTGCCTAGCAAAGTCTCAAGTCACTGTTGTTGGTCAATTGTTCCCGTTTCCTACTCTGAGGTTCCCAGTTTTCATCAGTATCTCACTTCCTTTACATCCTGCCTTGGGCAGGACTGGCATTCTTATTAGCTGGTTAGCCTATGAGCCCCCTTCCTGTATCTTGGAAAACTGGTATTTTATGACACACGATGAGAGAGTTTGTCTTCTGCCTTCCACTTATGGAAATTGGAAGAGGCCAGTCACTCTCCTACATCCTTGGCAGCTGGACCATAAGATCCAATCTCACCAAGGACCTCAAATTTGAAGTAGAAGGACCTAAAAATCTTGGAAGGCTTAGAGTTTGTGCTAGTGGTGGTACTGATGTGCACAGCACTGAAGTGTGTTGAGTGTTCCAACTACTGTTTTGGAGGTGTGATCTTGCCTGTGCTTCCGAATCAGTGTTCAAACATTCTGTCTATTCTGAGACCTTCAAGGTAACCCCCCCCCCAATGAGCTCTTATTTTGGTTAAGTAGCCAGAAATAATTTCTGGTTCTTGGTTGGTTTTTATTTTTGTTTTTATTTTTGTTTTTGTTTTTTTTTTTTTTAATTTTGTTTTGTTCTGTTGGTTTTGGGACTTTTGCAACTAAAGGCCTGGCTGATAGATTTGATGACCCCAAAATATTTGGTCTTAGATAATGGGATCCAAAGGTTAACTAATAACTTACTCCTGGTACAAATCCAAGACCGAGATATGGAATAACCACATCCTTTGCTGCACTTTTCTTTTCATACTCGGTCTCAAAACTTTAACTGCTGCAGGTGGGGCAGGCCATAAAACAAGGAAAAAAATCCAAACAAGCTCCTTGTGGTCCCCATATACTGATGGGAGAGGCTTCCAAATTGCCTAATTTCCAAATCTCCTGATGTCCGCCCTAAGGCTTTTCATAGCAAAAATAATACTAAGTGATTAATTAGTAACAAGCCCTACTGTGTTTTCTAGAGAGTACTCTATGATTATTGTGGAGGTCTATCTCAATTGTCAACTCAAGATCTAGAATCACCCGAGAGACCAGCTATGCTGTGGGGGATTTCCTTGACGAGATTATCTGAGATGAGAAGATCCACCCAGCGTGAAACTGGTTTGTGGTAGTACTTTAGAAGAGTTTGGAGAAGTAGGCTACGAAATGCCTAAAACTCTGTGATCAGAGATTTGTAAGCATCTCCTGGGTGCTCAGAAGACCAGAATGCTATTAGAAATGTGGATCTTCCTTGAGCTAGGGAGACTGACTTAGAGGTTAGAGCATTAATTTCTCTTCTAGAGAAAATAGGCTCATGGTTGTCTGTAACTCCAATTCCAGGGAATCCAATACCTTCCATGGACACCAGGTATGCAAATGGTACATATACAAACAGGAAGGCAAAATGCTTGAACACATAAAATTAAAAGAAGAAGAGAGGGAGGGGGAGGAGAAGGAAGAGGAGGAGGGAGAGGAAGAGGAGGAGGAGGAGCTGTGGACAGTAGAGATTGCACTTAATGAAGTTTAAGTTGAGACAAATCTCTGGTGGGAGTTGGACTACAGGCCACAGAACTTGTCTCTACTTGGTCAATGTCCTGAAACTTAATGGGAAACTGACTTTAAAAGTGGCAGACTAATTTAATAGAAGGGATATCATGAGGAGAGCATTCAAGATGTGGCATGGTTATTATTGGATGCTTTTAGCCAGATATACAGCAAGACTCAGGAGCAAATAATATAGAAACATTTGAAAGATGTGTCCTCTCTCTGGAAAAGGGAGTAGTTGAAATAAAGGTGTGGAATTAAAGAGGTTAGTGCCTTTAAGGATACCAAGAAAAAAAAAAAAAAGAGGAATAGAAGGAAAAAAACACGTTGCATGAGAAAACAGGAAAGATAGTTTGAAGGCATCCCAGGGATTGGACAGATCCCAACCATCAGAAATTTCAGGATGTAAAGTTATAAAATTGTGAACTCATTTGAAAGAGAACCTTTGGGGTAGATTATTCTTACAGGGCCATGGAGGGAAATGCTTTACTGAGTTTAACTGTCTAAGGGGCAAAAGCAGAATGCTATGATACTGGATATGAATTGTCCTTAGGAAAGGCTCATATAGTGAAAGGTTGCTGAACACACCAGTAATGACAGTACTCAAGGTGGTGGCAGGAGAGTCAAAGGGTCAAGTCCAGCTTGGACTGTCTGAGTTCTTTTCTCACTACCCCTATTTGCAAAGTAATAGCTGGTCCCCATTCTGGGATGTTCTAAAAGCTAAAGGAGGTGAGTCCTAGCTGGAGAAGGTAAGTCACTAGAAGTAGGTCCTTCCTGCCTCTCTCTCTACTTCCTGTGTGAAGCGCTCTGCTCTATCATGCCCTCCCCATACTGGTGGACTGATGACGGAAGTCATCAATATAAAAACCAAGCTAGACTGCATGTAATCAGACCTACTATCCGCCTTGCTCCCTGCATGTGGCACGTGTTGCCAGGGTCTTATCATGGCTTTGTAGCCCACAGCTAAGGACAGCTTAGTGAGAATACCTGGGGACCCTACCTGAACAGCATGCATGGCTTTTGTGCCAGAAAACTGAGAATGCCAAAGTCAATATCATGAAACACAGACCTGAAACCACAATACCAACAAGACTTGTCAAGAAATGGCCTGGCTGCAGCTCCTGCTGGAACTAATTCTGAAGCTTATCCTTCTCTGCCTCATATTCCCAAGTCTCTGCTGGATTGTTGTTTTTCTCTGGGATCACCTCCAAAATAAACTACCTACAGTTAACTTCTGTTCTCATGATCTGCTCCCAGGGATCCCAACAAGATGAACGTTCTCAAGGTGAACTTGGGAAAATTACTCAGATAAAGCCCTATAAAATAAAAATATTACTTTTCTCCCAGAGACAAAGTCGTGAGACAGCGCAGCCTAGTTCCTGACATACAGTCAGTTTGGTGCCAAGCACTTCTGTTTCACTTCTTGTTCCTCAGAGAAGCGTCTTTGACCCAGCTTCTTCTCTAGTCAAGCCTCATCTCCAGTGGCCTCACCACACTTCCTGTCTGGCTCCAAGCCAGATGCTACCTACCTCTTATTTTAGCCCTGCTCACCTTCATGAGAATGAGAACATCTGTCTACAGCGAAAACCATATCTTACATCTGTATTTCTGGTGCATACCTTAGCAGACAGCTTTTAAACATGTAAGAACATTTCTTAAGCAGACAGTGATGACACACACATTTAATCCCAGCCCTCGGGAGGCAGAGGCAAGCAAATCTCTTCATTCCAGGCTAGCCTGGTCCACAGAGTGAGTTCTGGGATAGTCAAGGCTACACAGAAAAACCTTGTCTCAGGAAACAAACAAACAAAAAAAAATGAATAAAATGTAAAATCACTTTTCAAAAGTAAGCATGCTTTAAAAACATGGCCAGGAGAATTAACTCTGTTCTCAGTAGAGCAAACAGGATCGGCTTTAAGTGATTCTATCAAATATAATGCAACTAATAGGTGGTAGATGAGGAGCTCAGAAATGACCATTTGTCTTCGAGCACCTTAGCTATGAGGACTGTGGCCAGAGATGTTCATGTCGCTTTCACATCCTCTTCTAGGAAAATAAACTCCATGTGTAACTTTAGCTTTCTTTCCAAAATAACCTAGTCTCCAGTCATGGTTTATGGTTGAGGAGGAAGCCAAGACAGGACTCACGTGAGAATCCACAGAGAGGATCAGCTGGCTATAGGCTGTGGTCCTCCAAGGTGACAGAGATTGGGGTCACTGAGCCTGATACTCTGGAGTTTCTCTTTGGAGGTCATGTGACCTGATAAGCACTAAGAGTGGATCCAGGGGCTGGTGGGGTAGCTCAGCAGTTAAAAGCCCTTCTTGCTCTTGTGGAGGACCTGGGTTAGGATACTGGAACCCACATGGTGCCTCACAAGCATCCATAACTTTAGTTTCAGGGGATCCAGTGACCTCTAGGGGAAAGGGCGGTCATACCCAAGATGTATATGCATACAGGCAGGCAAACACTCATAAAAGAAATCTTAAAATGATAGAATGGATCTAACATGAAGAACACAGACAAGGTCCCATGATGAGTGGGAAATAGGAAGAAAGAGAGAGGGATATAGAAAGCAAAAGAGAGAAAGAGTGGTAAGTGGGGAGGGAAAGAAAGGCTAACTTTAGCTTTTGATAATTTCCGTTGACTGTTGACTAATGAGTACCATAAGACCCCTAGTTCTTAATCAAAATGCTTCCTTTTCAGCTAATTTGGCTCATTTTTCTGTTCCACATCTATATAGAGCTGTGATTCTCACGTATTAACATATTCCTAAGTGTGATTTCATGTTCACAATGCATTTCTTCATATTCTACCTACAATGAAGGTAACTGCCTATGGATGTCACGGGTTGATTTCTTCAGAGGCAGATACTGAGAAAAATGGGGTTGTTACATTTTAGAGATCAATCTATGTGAACAAAGAAGGAAGGAAGTGAAATGGAGAAAGGAGAAAGTCAAACTTCATAAAGGGCCGGAGAAGGCCTCCTTTAGAGCAAGGGTTCTGGAGCACACGCTGCCCTCCAGAACATCCCAACTGGATCTTTTCACTCAGCCACTGGACAGATGCCGGGAGAATCCCACAGTCTGGGGCAAACTGAGTCTCTGCAGCTGAGAGCATCCAGAAGGCACTAGAACTGAAGGCTCTCTTCTGACCACACTTCTTATGTCTGGACATCAAAACCTTCCTAGAGGGACAATCCTGTTTACCTCTTTGACTGTGTCACCACATCGACAGGGTACCATGACTTTTTATTATGAACGTTTCATCTAGACACCTAGTGTGTCTGCTAAAGGTCACATAGCAGGTTTGTTGCCAAGCCACATTCTAAACAAAATAGTTCTACTTTTCAATTAAGATCTTGATCTGAAGTGATCCAAGAGGCCAAGAAAGGCCTTATCTCCTTCCCCTTCTGTTCCACTTCAGTCTCTTTCTTTGGTTTTTGGTTATTGGCGAAAGTATTTTCCTACACAGTAAATGTGGTCTGTTAGTAATAAATCAGTTTATTCATTCTCTGGAACTGCTTCCTCTGTGTCCTTTGTCAACCCCACTTCACTGAGGCGCTTGGTTTTAGGAGTGGAGAACAGGGGTCATGGAAAATATATTACTCCTGAGCTTTGCTTTTCCCAGGAAGCAGCGTATGTCAGCCTTCTGTCAGAAAAACATCATAGGTAGGAAATCCTGGTCTCATTTGTGTTAGTCAGGGTCCTTCAGGCTGGTGTGTGTGTGTGTGTGTGTGTGTGTGTGTGTGTGTGTGTGTGTGTGTGTGTGTGTGTGTGTGTGTGAGAGAGAGAGAGAGAGAGAGAGAGAGAGAGGGGAAAGAGAGAGAGAGGGGGGGAAGGGGAGGGGGTTGGCAGGCAGGCAGGCAGGCAGAGACAAATAAGGAGAGAGACAGGGGGAAGTTTTCTTTTGTTTTATTTATTTATTTTTTTAACTGTATTTTATGTGCATGGATGTTTTGCCTACATGTATGTCTGTATACCATATGTGTGCCAAAGGGTATCAGATCACCCAAGACTAGAGTTACAACCAGCTGTGGGCCACCATGTGGGTGCTGGAAATTGAACTCAGGTCCCCTGAAAGTCAGTGCTCTTATCCACTGAGCCATCTCTTCATTCCCGAGATTCAACTGGGGCTGTAGGCTGACAAAGCTAGATTCTTCAGGATAGCCTGCCAGCGCAGATCCAGCCGAGAGCCAATGCTGCAGTTGGAGTCTATTGGTCATCTGCTGAGGGTCTCTCATGCTCGGAGGAAGCTAGTGTTTTGTCCTTTTCAGGCTTCCAACTGATTAAGCCCAACTACATTATGATCTGCTTTTACTCTGAATCCACTAATATAAATGTTAGTTGCCTCCTAAACGTTCTCAAAACAAACAAACAAACAACAACAGCAACAAACAAACAAACATCATCTTTGAGCAAATATCAGGACCCTGTGACTTAGAAAAGCGGACATAAAGTTAAGCGTTGTAACTGACCCATGGCTCCAACTGCATATGTAGCAGAGGAGGGCCTTGTTGGGCACCAAAAGAAGGAGAAGCCTTGGTCCTGCCAAGATTGGACTCCCAGTGTAGGGGAATAAGTGGGGGATGGAAGGGGGTGGACGGGGAGGGGAACACCCTTATAGAAGAAGGGGAGGAAGATGGGATAGGGGGCTTATGTCTGGGAAACCTGGAAAGGGAATAACACTTGAAATGTAAATTTAAAAAAATCCAATAAAAAAAATTTTAAAAAGGTAACCGTTGTAATAGTGTAAGTTGAATTTTTTTTTTTTACAACCACAGTTATAGCGGAATTCCAAAGTAATTGTGTGAGTGCCCGTTGCTGAAAGTCCCACTGCACAGAAGGCCTGCATGGTACCGAGCCTCACAACAGATCAGCATCAAAGGAGAGGAAAGAAATTCCAGAAAAGATGCAGAAACCGCCAGGCAGACAGAAACACTAGAATTAGAAGACGAGTTTGGCAAACACCGATGCTTAGCCTTAATGATTTCCTTCTGTTTCAGAGATGAAGAAATGGGAAATCCAGAAACCAAAGACCTTGTTCTTCTGTCAGACTTGGTGGAGCAGAGCCACAAAATCAGACCTTTGGGCCTAACCTTCGAGTGTTTCCCCTCTAAATCCCCGATGTAGGTCACGGAGGCTTCGGCTTCCAGTGGGCGTGGGATGGGGCGCTAGATCCCTGAATTCATCCCATGAATGGCTTTGGATTTAGGGACTTTTTTCCAGTATATATTCCTTGTACCAAGTTTTATTCACTTAATAGGCCTGCTCAGGCTCAGGGAGACAGATATGGTGTGAGTGAATCTTCTTTGGAAACGGTAACCATTGCTTTGCATCTCCTCAGTTAGTGTTCTGACAGAAACAACTTAAGGGAGAAGGAGCTAGCTCTGGCTCTCGGTTTCTGAGGTTTTGCAGGCTATTCTAGCAGGGACAGCATGAAAGAATGGCTGCCTCTGTGGCAGTGGGAGCTCCCGGTATGGTATGTTGGGCTGGGGAACAGAGAGAATACTGATGCTTCTGAAATCCTTCCCTTAGTGACCTCTGCCTACCAGGCCCTAACGGAACTCTCAGCTGAGGAACAAACATTGAAGTCATGAACATGTGGGGGATATTTCAGATTTAAAGTGTAATAAAAACCAACCAGATAAGTTTTATGTTTGAGAGACAGAGAGAAAATAAATTGAGGAATCACATCCTGTGAAGGAACAGAAAAAATAGTTTTTTTTTGAGACAAGGTCTCACTAGGTAGACCAGGCTAGCCTTGAACTCAGAGATCCACCTGCCTTTACCTCTCAAGTTCTGGTAAAGATATTTTTAAAGAAAACCTGAAATTCTTATTGTAACTATAAACCATTTCCTAGGGTTTGTTTTATACATTCAGAGATTTGCATCATGGGAAAGAGTTATTTAAACTAAGTCTGTGCTTCTAAGGTGGGCACTTACTGATTAGGAGACAAAACTGTGTTCTGCTTCAATACAACGGAAGCATTAGCAGAGCCTGTCTGTGGTTCCTGTCTTTTGAGGTCCCTTTCAGAGGGATCTGAGACAGAGACTTGCTGAGTAGCTTCTCCTGGGTCCATCCTAGCTCCCTAAAGCGCCCTCTTTGTGTGTCTTGAGCTGCCCCAATGCCTCAGCAGCAGGGTCCCCATTGGTCACCTTCTAAGGTCCCTGGGTCACATGCAGGTAATACATAACTACCCTCTGCCTTTTCTTCTCTGCCCCAGATTCCCTGGTCCACTTGAACCATGCCTCTTTCAAGCAGAGATTTGCTCTGTATCAGCCAACTCTGCAAATCAGCTGACTAATGATTTTCTATCTTTATTATAAAACAACCTAGAAAAGTTCGTAGTTTACTGAGAATGCCTCTGAGTCATATCTCAGAAAAAAAAATAATTCTCCATGCGTCATTCTATATGATTTTGGGTCAGAGGAGCTGCCTCTTCATTCGTAAAAGCAGCTGGCTTTTAATACCAAGGCTCTGGACCAGGAGACAGGCAGACCTTCAGGCTTCCAAGGCATCGTAGAGGAACAGTTGACATTTGGCATGTCACTTTTGTTGGAGATTCGGTCATCCCTGTAAAGAAAAGATTGTAATAACACCATGTGTGTGTGCATGCATGGGTGTACACACACACAGCACCTTTTTGCCCTGGGGTTGTGTACAAAGCAATGAGATCATCTAAGTGACAAAACTGTGTCTACTCAAAAGTAAGTTCCCTTTATAATCGGATTACAGTTTCCATGAGTCATCTCATATGTCAGTTCTTGGCATAGCTGTCTTTAGTCCTACCATGATTTCTCTCGTTTCTCCTTTCTCCCTTCCTGGCAAATGATCAAGTTGGTCATAGGCACACCCCCACCCCCACACCATATTTAGTACCTTGTTGGCTCCACCATCTCTTCTCAGGTGTGTAAGCTTTCCCTCCATCACTAGAAGACTAGAATTCCCTCCCTCACTAGGCATCAATCAGAAAGTCTTCCAGTTGGCTGTTGGATAGCTGACAAGTGGCACACTATTGTTCAATCTATGTGAAGTCATGGGGGAAAAAAAAACAAAGGATGAACTAAGAATACAGAATTGTGTGCTCCAGACTCCCATTACTGTTAATTACCTAAGGGGGCTCAAGGCCATGTCTTTTTTTAATGTTGTCTTTGAAACCCAAACTCCTTCCAAAACTTCTTAATTTCTTCCCAATTTCTAAAAAACAAAACAGACAAACAAAAAACCAATCCACTGATTTCAAATTGTGCTACTCACATAAGCATGAATATGGGATCATCCACTGGGCATGGGTGACCTGTGAGTAGTCACCTCCCTCCCAAGAAAATTGACTCTCCTTCTCCAGCAGTCAGGCCACTAAAAAAAAGAAAAATAAAAATCTATTCAAGTCAGGGAATGAGAGTGGTCTACCTTTAAAGGCACTAAGTTAGAAAGCAGGTATCTTCTGACCTAGACTTGAAAGATGACTAAGTTATAGAAGTCCAGGTTGAAGGAAGAACATTAAGATATGATTAGGGGCCAGGGACATCTTTAATCCCAGCACTCAGGAGGCGAAGGCAGGTCAATCTTTCTGAGTTCAAAGCCAGCCTGGTCTATATAGTACAGAAAGTGACACCATGAAGCCCTGTCTCAGGTCAACCCTCTTCCTAAAGGGATGGGGGGTGGAGTTCGTTCCATCTCTGGTGAACTTTGTATGCCCTGATGGTCTGAATCACCACTTTTCTCTGTACCCTCTCACCAGCCTAGTTTTCATCACTGACCTTCAGCCTAATTCTAGCCTTTGCTCACATTTCCCTGCTTGGACTGAAGCCCTGCCTTGAACTTCAGGCTGCCTGGCTTGGATCCTGAGGCCGCTTTGCTGACACAATGCATTCTCCCAGGGAGCACCCAGAGTTCCACTCCAGCCCTGGCAGCAGAGGTGGCATCGTTAGCTTCACGTTTGCCCAGCCCCACCTCTCCTCTTCTTCCCCACAGGCCCTAGTGCTGAGGTTCCACCAGGCCTCAGGCCTAAACCCACCCCAAATCAAACAAGACATGCATAAGCCTCATCTGGGGCTCACTTCCCTCATTTGTAGCCCTGAGAGGGTTGTAGTAGGTGACTTCTAAAGCAGCTTCCTTCCAACACTAACATTCTTTGTCTCTAAGTAGGCCAACTGTACGGGAAGTCTACATTGGCTCAGAACAATTGAGGCTGGGAGAGGGTGAGTCGGACTCAGCAAAATGTCAAGCTAACTGTGAAGCCAGGAGCTTAGACAGCAGTCTGACACTGGGGCAGACAGAGTGGCTAGACTCCTGCCAGAGATTAGCCCACTCAGACAGCTGTGGACAAGACGCTGCTGCACCCAGCTCGTTAGCCACATTCAGGCAAGGAATTAGCAGAAGCCATCCTGCCTTTCCTGAGGAACACGGATTCTTTTATGACCTAAAGCTATTTTGTGTGGTGACTGTAACTCATCCTTTCCCTGTGACCGATGCCGGGGCTTTAGAGCGCAGTGTTATCTCATTAATAAAGTGCCCAATTCCTTACTTCCCAGGGACTAGTCCCTGAGCATCCAGTCTTACCCCGAGCACTTCCTAAATTCCTTTCGGATGCTTCCCAGGCTGTGCAAAAATAAGAACTCAGGACCTTGGAGGGACACACTTGAACCCCATGGTTATTTACTAGCTATGCTTATCGGAGCCTTGAATTGCCCAGCTGTGACGTGAGATAGCAGAACCTGACTGGTGGAGATACCACCCAGGCTGAGGCGTGTAATACACAAAAGCGTCCCCCAATGGGAACCCCCCAAAGCCTTCCGGCCTTGTAAAAATCCCCCTTGGGACATTTTTTCTTGCTTATTTGACCTTTTGCTCTCATTCTTACATAAGCCTGCAAAGCCCTGTGGGTCTACACAACTTCCTGCTCCAAGACCAGACCTACAGCGCGCTGAGTCAGCATTAGCTCTTCCTGGAGTGAACACTCTTTTTTTCTCCCTCCTTTCTGTCTTTTTTTTTTCCCTAGGGTGTGTGTGTGTGTGTGTGTGTGTGTGTGTGTGTGTGTGTGTGTGTGTGTGCATTTGTGTATACTCGCACACTCGTGCATATGGATACCTCTGTGCTTGTGTGGATGCCAGACGACAACTTAATAGAAGTCAGCTCTTTCCTTCCACCATGTGAGTCTCAGGGGTCCAATTCAGGCCAGCACAATTGGCAGCAAGCACACTTATATAGCCATTGAGCCATCTCTCTAGTCCTGTGGTGTTATCTCTCTCTCTCTCTCTCTCTCTCTCTCTCTCTCTCTCTCTTTCTCTCTCTCTCTCTCTCTGTGTGTGTGTGTGTGTGTGCACATATTTAGAGACCAAATGTCAATCTCTGGTATTGTTCCTCAGGTCCCAACCACCATCCTCTTTGTTTTGTTTTGTTTTTCCCTTGTTTGTGCTTTGTTTGTAAGAGACAAGGTCTCTCCCTGGCCTGAAAGTTACTACTTGGGCCTGGCAGGTCAGTGAGCCCAAGCAATCCACCTCTCCCTGTCCCCAGTACTGATCACAAATGCAGACAGCCATGCCTGTCTTTTTTTAAGGGGTTCTAGGTATGAACTGAGGCAAGCATTTTACTGACTTAACCATTTCCTCTGGCCTTTTCTTTTTTTCTTTTTTCTTGGTCTGAATATGGAGGCCCTGCTGATGGCACGGAGAGCTCCTTGGTCTGTTCACCACGGTATACATTTCAGTTTGGTGCCACGAGTCAGCAGAGACTCAGCGCTAGTGAGGAGGGGATGAGACAGACACAGTGGGATGACGTCAAGCTGCTGAGCTGGGAATTAGCCGTGTTACTCAATTCAGGCTGGCTGTGGGCTAACAGTCCTCATTAGATCTTCAAGAGGACTCTAGCCCCAGGGATCATAAGACCTTAGGGATCGTCTAGCTCTACCCTTTAGTATACAGATGGAGAAACTGAGGTAGCTCGGTGGGAAGGCCAGCAACCGCCTCCAGAGGCAGAACTTTAAATTCTAGGTCCTCATTTTTTTTATATTATGATAAAATATTCAATATTCAGATCCAGCACACTGAGGCCAGGCATGGAGGTGACCTCTTGTTAACTCAACACTTGGCAGGTAGGATCAGGAAGATCAGAAAAATCAAGGCCAACCTTGGCCACATATTAAATTCAAGGCCAGCCTCTGCTACAAGAGACCCTATCTAGAAACAAACAATAACAACAACAAAAACCTAAAACAAAATTAAAACCAAAACAAAAGAACTCAAACAACAATAAAAAACATCTGGCACATGTGGCCACTCACTAAATTTCATTGTTGAATACCAGTGTGGAGATGCTGGTAAAAAGCTCCTGCATAGACAGTAGTCAGCCATGCCTTATTGGTCCCGTAAGGAAAGTACCGGATGGTGGAGGGTATGTACACTTATGCTGGGCAATGCCGAGCCATCCCACAGGTTTCAGGCAAGAGGTATGACGTGGTTCATTTCTAAAGAGATATTTCTGGTAGCAAAGAGAAGGATGGATTGAAAGTTGTTCATTGAGATGCCTGAAGGTGTCAGAGTTTTCAGAGTAGTCCTGGCAACAGATGAGTTAGGAACACAGTGGTGGTTATGTCAAAAATATATTTCTTAAACAAATTTTTATCTTATTTTATTTTATTGTGTATGTATGATGCGTGAGCATGAGGCATGTATATATGGAGGTCAGGGACAACTTCTGGAAATTGATCTCTCCTTCCATTACGGGCTCTGGAATGGAACTCAAGTCATCAGACTCTGAGATAAGCACTTTTACCAGCGAGTCATCTTGACAGGGCCGCACAATTTCTTAGTTGCCACAGCCTTTGAACACTTGTTCATTCACTCAGTTTACAGATGTAGGAGTCCTCAATATCTGTAAGGAGAAGGAGAAGTGGAGCTGTGCAGAGCAGCAGGCTGGGCCTTGGGACGGACCGAGCACAACTTCTTAGGATGCTGGACTCATGCCTACAATCGCAGAGTAATCAAGCAGGCTTCACTTGTGATAAAACACATATTTGATGGTCACTGCCCTGGGAGGAACACATGCTGCTAAGAGCAACTAAAAGTCTCTAATAGACACTGAAAATTTGATTAAACAAGACATTTCCCCCCAGCAAACTGCAGCAAAGATTGTATGTCGGGGCACACAGGAAGACCGTCTTGTTAGAAGGACCCCTTATTGTGTGTGAGATTTCACGTACGTCTGTTCGAAACAGTGTTCTGTCTTAAAAACATTATTTTACTCTCGATTTCCTGGGTCACTTTAAGTCGATCCACTTAACCATTGAAGCTTCATCTGCAAAATAGATGGGCATAGACCATACAGTTTCCAAAGGCCCCATCGGTTCTAAAATAAGCACAGAGACAATATGTAATTACATATTGTATTATAATGGCAGTAAGTTACACCCCTGCTATTTCTGAAGAAGACTTAAAAAGCTCCCATGCCTCACATCTGGCTTCCATCAGAGACTCTGGTGTGTGAGCGCTCGTCCAGTGGACTGTCCAGGGGAGCATATCCGGGAAGAAACTCACAGTTGACAAACAGAAAGCTGGAGCGAGGACGTGAGACACCCCGGCCCCTTGCCCTTTCCGGTCTTCAGACCAGATTTATCTCTTCCCTCTGAACCATCTCATTTGTTTACTTATCTTGTCAAATTTTTCTCAACGCATGGTTTTTGGCCCCAGGTTCATCAGTTTGGCAAGATACTGAGACTAGATTAGAAAAGACCTTCGAGAAGCTTCCAGCCTGGTCCTGGCGTGAGCTCGCATCTTCTTCCCCACTGCTTGCTTCAGTGCCTTCTAACACAGCCAGGCTGGTCACTCTGGGACATTTTCTCATATTTTTTACTGTTTCTATATTTTTCCTTCTCTTCCTTTCTAAAAATTATTTAAATATTTATTTTATTTTAAGATTCTCTGTCTCCCTCTCCCCTTCTCTCACTCTCTCCTCTCTCCCCTCTCTCCCTCCCTCCCCTCCTCTCCTGTCTCCTCTCCCCTCCCCCCCTGTCTCCTCTCTCTCTCCTCTCTCCCTCTCCCCCCTCTCCCCTCTCTCTCTCCCTCCCTCTCCCCCTCCCCCCCCCCCCATGTGTATGTGTGTTCCTGTGTCCATTGAGGCCTGGATAAGGTATTGGACTCACTGGAGCTTGAGTTACAGGCAGTTGTGACTGATATGGGTGCTGGTAACTGAACTCTGGTCCTCTGGAAAAGCTAGTGCTCCTGACTACTGCCTCCCCCCTCCCCCACATTCAGCCCCCACATTCAGCCCTTTCCATCAACGTGTAGAATCTAAACTTGGTTCTTCTGTGTGTGCAGTAACCCACTAAGTCATCTACAGTTCTCGAGACAGGAGGATTTCTATCTTGTTGTTTTTATATTTCCTTTTAGAACATAGCCCACAAAGTTTGACAGGTTTAGAAAAAGCTTAGCCCCACATTCTTTTCTCCTTTTACTTCTGGTTATCCGCAAGGTAACCCCGGCTATGAAACAGTGATTCTACACATTAAAACATCCTATTATAACTAAATGACAAATCAGGTATTAGACCAAACAGTGTCCTGTGAGTGGCATGCTTGAGCCCAGAATTCACTGGGTCACTCAGCTTTGAGACTGTATTGTCTTTGCTTCCCACAGCCAAGGATCGGCTGGCTCTGGCTAGCGACATATCATGATGGCTAAGGTCATTCTGGAGCTCAGCTCACTCTGCAGGGAGGCCTCTCTCATGATCCACAGACAAACCAGTGAGCAAACACGAACTCGTAGAGAACATTTGGTATCAGCTCCACAGGACGAGGCTCAGCTGTAGTCATTTCTTTGGGTCAAATTCAAATTCAAATCCACTTCTGAACTATTTCCAAAGCCATTTCTTACATCTGTGCACATTCACTTCTTTGGTTTGTGTTCATGGATCTAGGCCAAATTGCAGTTTACCCAACACTGTGATTCATTTATTTGTTTCCTATACACTGTTTGACTTTTCCCATATTTGGCCTTGGCTGAGGACTCCTAGCATATGGTATACATGCTAGGCAATCAGACTTCTTAGTAGTTTTGATCTTACTGTAAAAAAAAAAATCAGATTGAAGGTCAGTTCTAATAATAAACTAGACTAGTCATTTCTTTTCTGTGAGCATTAACTTTAATTTACTTCTCTTTAGCGAGTTCCACAGCATTAATGTTGAGGCGAAATTCAGGTCAAGTAGCACATCATTAGCAGTACTTAGTTCATGAAGAAGATTCATACAAAGTAGCACAAACCCAAAGAAATGGTCTTAGAGAAATGAGGACAGACAGGGCCCGAGCAATTAAAGTCTGAGATGTCTCCTCTCTGTTCTCTGAAAGAACATCTTTCTTAGGACGAACTCAAGACTTATGACTTGTACTCTGTGACAAGATTTCCTGGAATGGTGCAACACACACACACACACACACACACACACACACACACACACACAGGCAGGCAGGCACAAACACACACTACTCAAGTTAGGGAATCCCACAGTAGACCAAAGCACAGATATCACCAAAATCCAACTTCCAGTGAGTGTTTTGGGGGTTGCTTACAGGAATGTGAGTGAGGGGTTACTTATGGGAGCAGAAATAGGACACCCGCGTCACCAAAGACCACCCGAGCATGAGTGACAGCGTACAAAAATTGGGGACCTGGAGCACAGCTTACAGGCAGCTCAACAGGGTGAAGCCTGCTCCTTCCAAGTGGGATCCGTCGATCTAGCCTCTTCCAGGTAGCTCTATCATTTTGGCTTCTTACCATCAGTTGGGCTTGTCACAGTTTTCTTCGTAGCTTGACCTATCTGAAAGTGACTCTCAGTAGTCTTTCATGCTTTCTTTGGGAGGGAGGGGGCTAATGAATCTGGTCAGTTTTAGAGACTTCCTGAAGCTATTTTGAGTTGTTTACCTTCTGTCTGTTTCCCCTGGAAGATGGAGCTCTGTTCAGTCTTGGAGAAAACTGCTACACAACACCAGGCTGAGCAAGCACAGGTCTTTCCTAGAGGGCAGCAGCAGAGCTCTGAGCTACTGGCTCTCCAATGGTCCCTTCTGTGTGGCAGACTTACCTCTAAACTAACATTCTTTTGATAAGCGCTTGCTCCAAAGGCTTCTGTCCACTCTTACTAATCCACTCATTCTTCAAATACTAACTAATTCATGTCACCACATGTAGGAACTTGAGAAGAAAAATGAGTAGGCCACAGAGATTTTTGTGTGATGGAAGGAGCTAAATAGACAGATGGTCAAAACTCCACGTAGGACAAGTATCATGACAGAGCTTTATTAATGAGGCTGCTAAAAGGTAGGTGGCAACAGAGAAGGTAACGTCACAGAGAACCATAAAGAGAGAGTGTGCTAAGGGGGAAAATGGTGACAGTGTGCGCCTCACTAAAAACAAACAGAAGAAAAACAATGTTGAATGCAGATCCTCTCATAGGACAAACATCTTAAACTATGTGGTTGGTAGTCACAATGTAACATGGCATTCCGCTTCATTGTATAAAAGCCATTCAGAAACTGAGCCCACAAGCTAATATGTGACAGAGAGATAAATGACAATGAACTGGGAACCTGGGGCACTGCCCAGGAGGAGCTGGCATGATTGTCACCGTTGGGGGATCCTTGAGATCAGAAATGGGGTACCTTGAAGCAGAAACTAACAGAGGAGATGGAAAATGGCAGGCCAACGCCAGCTACTTGGTAATTTAGGGGCGAGAAGACCTGGATTTTAGTGTCATAAGCCAGAGGAAAGTCGTACTTTAGCCTGGTGTAGTTATAGAAACAGACAGGGCATGAATCCAGCGTTAGGAGTGTGAAGATGGCTGGGCTGAATTCTAATCACTCCCATCTGCACTGCAAACCCAGAGAGCGGATAGTGTTTGTTTAGTTTAGGGTTCCTCTACACCCTCTTTGACATTCAGAGTTTAGCACAGGGCTCTCTACTTCAGGTGGCTCCGACTGTCTCATTTCCCTGTTCCAAGCTCCTGTAGTAGTAGGCCCACCCCCTTGTTGGATTAGCACTCACAGCACCAGGCCTGGACCAACTGTTTCATAGCGGAACTTTGTCATGAATCCTTAGTCAGAGTTGTTTTCCATGTCCCATGAATCAGCCAGAGACTAGACAAGAGCCCTGTCAATATGCCCCATGGGTGAGTACAGACCTCAGGAAGTGCAGAGAAAGTGCTGAGTGTTCTTTAAAGCAGTGGCAAACCATGGGTTTGGGAGAGTCTTGGGCTAACTCAAGCCTAACTGACCCTTTGTGGCTTTATCTTCCTGCTCATACATCACTGCTGCTCTACACCACTTTTACACAATTGGCAGGCTTCAGAGATGTACACAAAGGAGCAAGTTAGCCAAGCTCAGTCTGAGAGCCAGGTCTAGCCATCTTCTAGATTACTCTCTGGCTTCCCAATTAACTAATTTAGATGGGTTGTTTATCTCCACAGGTTCAAGGCTCCTGGTCTCCAGTCTTTTTGTTTTATACCTGTCCTATACTCAGCTATTTTTTTGAGAAAAAAAATATCCTGTACATGGTGTCATATAACTGGTAATCTCAGCACTTGGGAGGGAGGCTGAAACAGGTGGATTGCCAAGACTTAGAGACCAGCCTGGGCACATACATGTGTGCAACACACACATGCACACACATGCTCACGTGCACACACATGCTCACAGGCACAGCAAATCTCTGTCTCAAAACAAAAACACATGCGAGCACGCAAGCACGTACGCACACACATCAATCATGCTGTGGTTTTGTTTGTCTGCCCAGCCCCCTTGTTGCCTCCAGAGCAAAGCCTGACTCGTGAGCAGGCAGGCTAGGTCCTCTGGGAACATGTTTGGCTGATCAGACGCCATTGAGTTAGTGATATGCAGCTGCTCCACGCCCCTCCTCCCACCACGAGCTTTCATTCTTCTGTGCGTTTCTTCATGCTCTTAAAGGTATCGCCACAATTTCCCACATCCACTCCAGCTGGTGAATTCCTGCTTGGTCGTCCTTTAAAACCTAATTGTCAGGATCCGAAGGTTGCTTCTTCAGCAAGGCCTCCCCTGACTCCTTCAGATGTCTAAGTACCAGCTCCACTCTTCTGCTGGAGCATCTCCACTTGATTTACCACTCATATCCCTGATGGAAAATATTTGCTTACACATCCGTCTATGCCACTTGCAAAGGCAGGAGTTCCTCTAGTCCAAAGGCCATTCTTTTTCAATAGGTTAGCACTTCAGAGGGTCTCCGATGGTTGTTGGAAACAAGTCAAATGAATTAAATTGAATTCTACATGTTCTGTCCTCCGACTGCGACTGTTATTCACCTCCCTCCAAACAAAATGTAATAATAAAATGACTAACTGAACACTGCCCTTGACATTTGGTAATGTCATGTGGTTTTTTGTTTGTTCGTTTGTTTTGTTTGTTTTTGTTTTTTTCTCTGACTTGCAAACCAGGCATTCCTATCACTGTTTCTTTACAGATAAGAGAATTAGGGCTGGATGTAGGAATTTTTTTATCCTTTTAAAAAATTTTATGTTTAGATTTATTTTATTTTATACAAATGAGTATTTGACTGTCACATATGTATGTGCAGCATGGGTGGGCCTGGTGCCAGTGAAGGCCAGAAGAGGGCGTTGGACCCTCAGGTCTGGAGTTACAGATGATGTTGAGACACCATGTGGGCACTGCGAATCAACCTGGGTCCTCTGTAAGAACAGCAAGTGCTGCAAACCAGGGAGCCATCTTTCCTGCTCTAGTAGTATCTTTCCTAAGCATAGTAGGTGGAAGAGCAGTATTTCAGTGGAAGCTTCTCAAACATTCAAGTCAATAACCTTCCATAATTCCTGGACCCACCAGGTTCTTACCTGATTAGCTTCTGCAAACTACATCGAGTTGGACTATGAAACTCAGGATTGTCTTTGGCCTGACCACCTCGACTGCTCACTTGTGAAATCTTGGGCAACTCAGTCTAAATATATTGATTGGTACACACGAAGCAAAGCCCAGATCATCTTGCTGGCGGGAAGCTGCATCTTCTAGCCCGAGAGTCATCACTCTATTTCTGGGGATCAGCCATAGAGCCCTCTCACAGTTAGTTCATGGGTTTGTCCTGCTATCCAGGCAACAACAGTCTGTTCCATGGCTCACTGGAGAATGTGAAACTGTTGGCTGCTGGAATGTTTTTCTAGTTACTGAGTCCTCAGGGTGAAAGGTCTCTCAGAGAGATGAGAACAGGCCAAATTTACCCAACTCTACATGGCGTCAGGCAGCCCTGAGCCACATTCCATTATGGCCCACAGAGCAGCTGAGGCTTACCCCATGTCTGACGTCTCTGAATACCAGCCATCCAAGGGCAGAGGTCTCCAGCCCCGCTGTGCAGCTGTAGGACGGAACTCTCTTATGGCATATCTCCTTCCGGGCTGGAGACTGTGGAGGACCTTAACGAGTTTCCATGTCTCATGTTGTCTGCACCTGCTGCTGGGCTTTCAGCTTACAGAGGCTCCCAAAAGGGTGTGTGCTCTTGTCCTGAAAGGTGGTACACAGGAGACAGACAGAAGGGGAAAAGAATGGGTATATCCTTGTCAACACCTACTATGTGATAGCCATTTTAAATATGCCTTCTCAGGCTGGGGTAAAACCAATTAGTAAATGATAGCCTAGAAAACAACAACAAATTCCTCCCTGTCTCCCCCAACCACAAAGTCAGGCATGGTGGCACAGATTTATAATCTCAGAGCTGGACAAGAAGAGATAGGACGATCCCTGAGGCTATTGGGCCAGGGAGTTCAGTAGCGAGTTCCAGACCAGTGAGAGACTATCTCAAAAGCATCAAGCAGGGGACAAGAGAGATGGTTCAATGGTTAAGATGCTTGCTGCTCTTGAAAAGAACCACAGCTCAACACTCCACACCCATACTGGGCAGCTCACAATTTCCTGTAAGTCCGGGTCCAGGAATCCTATGCTCTCTTCTGGCCTCTGTGTGTACACACCTCAACATGTATGTACACTTTTGTACCTGGACACACACACACACACACACACACACACACACACACACACACACATCAGCCAGGCAGTGGTGCTGCACGTCTTTAATCTCAGCACTTAGAGACAAAGGCATGTGGGTCTCTGTGAGTTCAAGGCCATCCTGGACTACAGGGTTCCAGGATATCCAGGTTTACACAGAAAGACCTTGTCTCGATAAAACAAAAGAACAAACCAACATCTTTTCATTCGATCACCATAATAATCATTCTCATTTTAAAGTTATGAAAACTGAAGCAGGCACCAGGCACAGCAGTGTATCTATTTTCATCAACCAATACAAGAGTCCAAAGCATTGAGCTTGGCCCCAAGCATCAGGGACAGGAACCTCGCTTAGAGATGAGATGGGACATGGTCTTACAGCTATGGTCTGAGACTGGGGCATTTGTCCCACACGCTACTACTGAAATCAGGAACTACACTTGGAGCCGAAGCATATAATGCTGGGAAAAGGAAGCAGTTTGGGGGACTGGAGAGATGGCTCAGAGGTTAAGAACACTGTTTTCTCTTCCAGAGAACCCAGGTTTGATTCTCAGCACACACACAACAGCTAACGACTGCCTAGAACTCCAGCAGCAGGGGACCCACTACCTTCTGGCCTCTTGGGGCACCAGGTATGCACATGATACACAGACATAAATGCAGGCAAAATAGGAAGTTTCACCAGCATGGCTGCTTAAACACGATGGGAACAAGGATAACACAAACAGAAACAACAGGGAGGGGAAAAGCTCATGAGACCTGAACAGTAGACAGAGCACAACAGGCAAGGAATGCTGACACCAAGAGAAACATTCTTCTCCAGGGAAGAGCACGCTAGCTCGTTATCTAATGCCAAAGATCATATACATACAAGTACCAGCATACAGACCAAGCATGTTGTATTTATGAATTCAGAAATATATACATATCAAAAATTAAAGAAAAAGAGGTCATGAGTTTGAAAAGAGTAAGGCATGGAGGAGAGGGAAGATACATGGGATGTTAGAAAGGAGGGAAGGGAAGACAGAAATTAGATATTTGTAGTATAATCTCAGAAAATAAAATTATTATTTAAAACAAACAAAAACCCACCCATATACATTAAATAAGTAAAAAAAAATACCCTTGAACTAAGACTTTGAATATATTTAATTCTACAGCTTATTGTATAGATGTGAGATCCTGTCTTGGTTTTCTTATCCACAAAAGAAAAAAAAATTGATCTATTCAAAATTTTCATAGGCATTAAGTGAGATTTTTGAATGTTTAAAAACTGGTCAACTCACAAATGAGCCACATCCCCTGACCCCCAAGACTTATTTAACTATGTATTTGGTGCTTTGTCTGCACGTATATCTGCACACCAGAAGAGGGCAGAAGACCCCGTTATAGATGGTTATCAGCCACCATGTGAGTGGTGGGAATTGAACTCAGGACTCTTGGAAGGGCAGCTCATGCTCCTATCCATTCAACTCTCTAGCTCCATAAATGAGCCAACTCTTGCCCAGCATCTCTTCCGTGGAGCTCTGCTCATGGCTGGGTAACACTGATCTCTTAGTTGTTCTCTAAGCTAAGTGCAGAGCAGTTGATTAGCAAAAGGAGCATAGAGTAGGAATCGGGCGACTTGGGTTTGAATCTTGATTTTATTAGTTGCCAACAGTGAGACCTGTAAGCAAGGTGATATGTCTCAGTGGCCCTGTCTGTGACTACTTGCCTCTTAGGGTGGCCTGAGGAGTAGACAGAGCGTAGAAACGGGAATGTTTTCTCAATCCTAATGCTCTGCACTAGGGAGAGTTATTTATCCAACAACATATTGTGGCTACTTGCTGCGGATCAGTCAGGCTTGTGCCAGGTGGTTAGGGCACAAAGGCAATGGTAAGATGATCTCCCTTAAGCTCATAGTGTGATGAGATAAACAAGCAAATGGGTAATTACACCATGTGGGAGTGCCCTATGGGAGGAACGAGATATCTAAAGTACAAAGAGCAGACAGTGTGTTACTTATGTATTGTTGCAAAACAAATCACCACCAAAACTTTGCAGCATAAAAAAATCTTACATCATTTATGAATATGAGGATTCTGAGAATGAACAGGTTGGATAGTTATGGCTCATGATCTGTCCAATATGTGAAGCCACTTCCTCTACAAACTAGACTTCGGGATTGGAGGGATGGCTCAGTGGTTAGGAGCACTGGCTACTCTTCCACAGGACCTGGGTTCAATTCTCAGCATCTATATGGCGGTTCACAATTGTCTGTAATTCCAGTTCTAGAAAATCTGATATCTTCTTCTGTCCTCCATGGGCACTGCATCCATGTGATGTACAGACATACCTGCAGGCAAAATACACAGACAGATAAAATAAAAACAATAAAATCTCAAAAACCAACTAAACTAAACTAGGCACAGAAAAATGTATTTGCAACTTCACTCTAGTGGCTTCTATAGGAGGCTTCTGTTAGTCTCCACGCGGGCTTCATTAATAATTTTACTCAAAATGTGTCTCCCAAATTCTAAGACACACACACACACACACACACACACACACACACGCACGCACACACACACCTCATAAGAAACATCTATCACATCTCACACTGGCATGGCACAAGGTAGGAAATTACAAGAAGGTGTGAGAACCAGGAAAAGGGAATCATCCTGGGTCCTTGCTGCCTCCAGTATTTAATCCCCTAGGAGCAAGAAGAAGCCAGGAAAAGCTTCCTGAAGCTAAGTCTTGGGTAGCATTTTGCTACTTCTTGTAGTTTCTGCTAAACTAGATGCTAAACTAGTAAGAAAGAACTTTGCAAATTCAAATTATCCTGCTAGGAAGCAGAAATGACACTGCAGATAAGCTAGACCATGCTTATAGCCAGTGGCTTTCCTGTGTGCCTAACCTGGTAGTTAGATGGCTTGATGCGGTTCTTCAAGCCTACCTGCTTGGCTACCCATAACTACTGTCTACCTCTACAGTGTACTGCCCAGTGGGCAGAGAACATGTCTGTCTGATAGACACCTCTGTTTATAGTATCTGGCATGCTTTCTTGTTTCATGCCCAAGTGTTTAATACAATGAAAGAGACTCAAAGGAAACTCAGTGAATTCAGAAAATGTCCTAGGGTCAAGATAAAATTAATATCTAAAACATGGATATCATACACACATTAATAAATGAATAGATGACAATAGTCACTTCTTTTACATTTTTTTTTTGAGTGTGTGTGTGTGTGTGTGTGTGTGTGTGTGTGTGTGTGTGTGTGTGTGTGTGTGTATGCGTCCCCCGGACAGCATCACCTTCCCTCTCCTCTCTTTCCAGGACTTCTGTCTACAGCAGCAGCACTGACCACTGTGAATCAGACTGAACGGCGTGGCAGACGTGTGGACAGACTTTGACTCTGTTTACTTCAGACTGCTCTCGGACTCTTCTGCTCACGCTTATCACCACACAGTGCTCCTGGATGTCAAGATACTTTCAGAACACGAGGCAATGGCCAGCTCCACTGTCTCCTGGATGTGTCTGCGGCTACCACCCTCTCGGAGCCATCTCGGATCTTCAGAGTGTGGTGAAGGGTATTACAGCTTCATTGTGGCAGTGCTGACCTCCTCAGATCCCACTGTCAGACGTGGGTTTCTAGGAAGCTTCCAAGAGCAGATGCCCCCCCCACGGAGGGCTGAAAATGTCACTTCTCTGCACTCATGTAGTGTTTAGAGGGACCCAGCTAAGAAGTAAAATTCAGGGGAACAGGAACTTGCTCCGTGTCGCACAGCTGTGACCCATGCTCTTTCCTTGTTCCCTACAACACTCTAGGGTCCATCGAAGCACTTGATGACTCAGTTGACCTGCTCTGTGGTGAATTCATGCATTTACCATTATCATATGATATTTACAATATATAACATACTTATGTTACATAATAAAAGACATGTATTATATATAATATATATGTAATATATGTATTTCTCACACTTAGGACTCAAACTCTTTGTACATTTAGTTCTTACCTCTCTCCCACTTCTTTCACTGGCCTCAAGATGTTCTGAGCCCTGTTCCAACTTCTCTTTTCCACTCAGTAGTCCCTCCTACCCCACCCCCAGCCTAGTTTCTTGGTAAACTCTTTTCTCATCTCTGGTCTGATTCCCCTCCTCCTCTCTGGCCTCAGTCACTCCATTTCCAGGGCCTGGTTTACTCTGTTGGGGGACTGTGCTAGCCTCAGCAGGCTTGTCAGAGGTCCAGGCTAGCTCTGCTGCACGTCGGGCTGCAGGCAAGGAGCAGAAGGGGAAATCCGCAGTCCCGCGGGCAGAAAAACAGTTCCTCAGCCTGGTAAGCACAGATGGTGTTTGGAGAGTCACTGCCATGCCCGGAGAGGTCAGGAGAGTAAAAGCTGTAAGGCCTGCAATCTGCCGCATGTCTAAAACCCACCAGGAACGCTGAGCTTTAAACAGGTACAGTGTTAGGGAGGTTCCATCCTAATAGGATCTATAACTGCTAAGGAACTTTATTGTTTTTACTGACAGGGCATGACCTAGACTGAACTTAACTGGGCCTGTTCCGTTGGCTCACTGAAACATTAGCTCAGTGGGAATCATGCCACCTGTCTCTTCCAGATGAGCTACAGAAATCAGCTCATCAAGTTTCACACACACACACACACACACACACACACACACACACACACACACAGAGACAGAGAGAGAGAGAGAGAGAGAGAGAGAGAGAGAAATCCGACTTTTAATTGAAATTTTATCGTTTAAAGATCAATTCGAGGAGAACTGACAATTTTTCAATACTGATATTCCATCCAAGAGCTTGGTTCATGTCTGCAGGGATTTTATGAAATCTTTATTATATTTACCGTTATTCCCTATGTGTGCAGCAGCTCTGTGCTTGCCGAAGATTGGAAGACATCGCTGTCTTTACATGGACGCTAGGGATTGAACTCGGGCTGTCAGTCTTATGCATTAAGTGCCTCTACCCCACTGGTCCACCCACCCAGCCTTCTGCACTTATTCTCTAGTGCTTAGGGAAGCCCAGTTTTTTTTCCACCCTAGGTTTAAGTATTCTATAGAAATTTCTTTTTTATACAACATGAATTTTTCAGTTCGTATTTGTACCAGCTTATTCTTCCCCAGTTGCTGAGTTTTTCTTGTTTGGGACTGATTACAGATTGATACTTTGCTTTTCACGTGGGGCATTAAAAATTAATCAACAACTCCGCACCCAAACGTTTCTCTCCTCATCTCGGATCCATGTGCACGGTATCTTCCCTCTAGAATTTAATGGGCACTCGCTCCAGCAGCACATATACTAAAATTGGAAGGAAAACAGTTCTTGGGAGAAAGTGCATGGGAGGCAAATGCTTTGGATCTTCAGGTTAGAAAAAAACCCCACATTTTGCATTTTTCTTTGAATGCTGCTGTGGCCAGCAGAGTACATAGCTCAAAACTCAAAATTATTTTCTTTTTTGGGTCATGAAGATAGATGGCTCGGTGGCTAAGAGCACTGATCACTCTTACTGAGAGACCTGGGTTCTGTTCCAAGCACCCACATGGGAACATCAGAAGGGCCATGATGCCCTCTTCTGACCTCTGAAGCCACCAGGAATACACATTGTACGCGTACACAGGAGCGCGTGCGCGCGCGCGCGCACGCACGCACGCACACACACACACACACACACACACACACACACACACACACACACAGGCCAAATGCTCACATGTAAAATAAATTCTAAAACAATTTTTAAAGATTTTTTTTCAAATTCATGTCTCATTACTACCTATTTTCAGTTACATGAAAATCAATCTCATTTTTATTTCTTTTTGGTAACGTATCTCTCTTTTCTGGTTATGTCGAAAGCTTTCTTAGCTCTGATATGCCCCTAGGATTTATCAGAGTAAGGATTTTCAAGAGTTTTTCTGGCAGTTTTCAAGAGTTTTGGGGCAGGCCCCAGAGAGGTCCCGAGCCCCCTTTGGGTCGCAGTATTTTTCCCCATTACTGCTCTTTGAGCCTCCTCCCTAACGGGATCTGCTTTGCTCAGGGTTCTTCTTTCAAACGGATGGAGGCCTTTGAATGCGTCCTTTGTGACTCTGCATTGTCTGCTAGGGTTGTCTCAAGCAGATGCCACAGAACCAGCTCATCCCACTGGGAGGCTTCAACATCCCAAATGCATTTTCTCAGAGGCTAAGAAGTCAAGTGCTGTGGCGATGGCCCAGTCACTCTCTGGCAAATGTTTCTTGTTTCTGCAATGCTCCCTTCTGGCCATATCCTCACTCGGCACAGAAAAACCAAACCAAAACCAAACCAAACCAAGTCTCTTCCCTTCCTCTTCCCTTGTTGGATTGAACTCTACCCTATGATCTCATTTAGCTTTTGGAAACTCCACACAGTTCTTACCTTCAAATGTAATGACACACTATGTATGCATGTATGTGCACGTGTGTGCCAGTGTACATGCTTGTGTGTGCATGTATGCACGTGTATTGCTTCAACATACAAATAGAGGTATATTTGTGACATAATTCAAAGCACTGTCATTTTTTCCATATTTTTTTTACTTAGCATTTGAATCACTCCTCTCTAAGCCCCCCATACTTGTCCTGTTAGTCACCCTATCCATTACTTTAAGTTTTACTGTTTTACTTTCCAATCTCCCTTTTCTCTTTATTTGTTCTTTTCCGGTGCATCTTTGAGGTGCTGCTGTTTTCAGCAATTGTCTCTTTAGTTACCCACCTTCCTCTGGGCTTAGCTTCCAGTGTGCTCATCTGTGTTCCTTTTGAAAGAATTGGGTTTCCTCAGGTGTCTGGTGATTTGGGGCTTCTTATCCCTACCTATATTTGAAGGTATATTAATTAGTGGGTATTCTGCTCAAGTTTGCAACACCAATTTTGAGATATTTATTTCCCTCTGGGATCCTCTGGTGAACAGAAGGTCAGCGTGGAACCGGTAAGTAGGACATCTTCCCTGTAAGATGCATGCAGGCTAGAAGGCCAGCTTGAGGACCACCATCCTCTCCACTCCTGGCCCTTACTTGGATGGAGCTGCGGCTGAGTATGATAGGCAGAGCTCTTCCCCTCCCTGTCTCCCCTCTCCGCCACCTGTGTGTAGGAGAGCCAGGCTCACAGCCAATCCTCTTCCTTGTGGTTCTCAGGCTCTAACATCCCAGCAGTTGCCTCACTTTCTTATCGATTCTCTCCCACCTACGACACATGCATGCATGCACACGCACCAAAGCTCTCTGAGGTGGAGGGTGGGGGAGCTGAACCTGTTGCTCGGAAGGCCGCGTAATCCTAATGACCCTCATGATGGAGTCATGACTACTAGTCTCTGTCTCAACAAACAGAAAGAAACAAACCCCACTCCATTTAGTAGATGAGAGACCCAAGGTTCAGGTAGGCTAAGAGCACAGTCAGAAAGAACCAGGCCCAGAGTGGACTCCAACGTCCTTGCTCTCCTGTTTACACTGTCTTGTGCTGTTTCCATATTTATTTCCTCTTTTCCTGAATGTGTTTATCTTTACTTCGTTCATGAACATGTAAGTCATGGTGGGGGGTGGGGTAGGGTCTCCTTGGCTGCAGATGCTTCCCTTTAGCTACCCAACAATGTCCGGCAAGCAGCAGTCAACCAAGTAGGTGGTGCAGTTAATTACAATTATGTTCTTATCTGTAGATGATGACATATTGGAGTGGTACAAGTATTTTATTTGTGCTCTTTAAATTTTTTATTGTGTTCACTAAATTAAAGGTCTGGGGGGCGGGGAGCAAGTCAGGTTGCAATTCAAAATGAAAAGTGGAGGAAAGTTCAAAGTTCAGCTTCTGGCTGGAGTTCTTCCAAACCCAGGCAATAAGTCTGCACAAACAGACAGGAGGCAATGACACACACTCTCTGATCTCCCGAGTTAACCTCTGGTTCTCTACTGGTTCAAAGAAGACAACTCTAAAAGAGACAGAATCATGGCTGACATTCATAAAGAGTTTGTTCTTTCTGGTCCCACTTGGTTTATTCCTGCACTTTCTCAACAAATACTCATTGCGTGCCTATGATACTGGTTCTCAACGTGACGGTCCAAAAGATCATTAGCTGCTTTCAGCCCTGGAGTAATGGAACCTTGATCCTTTAAATTAATTTTAAAGCTCCTCAGGCAATTATGACGCACAAGATGAAAAGCACTCATCTGTGACATATGATGTCTTGTGCTAGCAAGTGGGACACAAATGAAAATCCTAGCTTTTATTGATGGTATACTATGTTCCAGGCGCTGAGCTAAACCTTACGTGTGTGCACACATTTAACCCCCCTATGGTCCTAGAATCGAGACGGAGGAAGGATAGCTAGTTTGCTCAGAAGGATAGCTAGTTTGCTCAGAGTAGAACATCTGACAGAATGACAGACTCCAGGACAACACTCCCTGTTCTGTGGTTGGCTGTTACCATTGTCCAGTAAACAGTGAATTGACAGGAGATAGAAGTCACCAGACGGGAGAAGTGGTGGGGAGGGACAGGAAGTAGGAGGAAGCATTTCAATTAAATTGATGCAAACTGAGACCCGGCATAGTGCCTCAGGCTCCAGCTTCCCACTCGTCTGTCTTCCTCATAACTCCGTCCCATTGGAAATGCTGGAATGCCCATAACCATCCTGCCATTTCAACGGGAAGGCTGAAGTCATGCACAATTACTCATGTGAATCTCAGGACAGTGCGTTCTTTTGTATGCCTTCCATTCACATATATAAAGCTTCACTCTGTTGTCTTTTTTTAAAAAAAAGTCTTTGTTGAAGAAACAATTTACAAATGTGCCAAACACACATTGGTTCCCCACCCTCCTCTCTCATCCCTCACTTGACTGGCAAACAAGTCCCTAGCTTGCCCTGGGCGAGTGCCCGCTTGCCAACTCGGCCCAGAATGGAAACTACCCTGCACTTCACACTACTGCTGGCCAAGTTATGGCCCTAAGCTTAAGTTTGAGGTTAACCTCAAGGAGTGTTTAGCCACACCTGCGATCCCCTCTGCCTGGCCTCAGAGGCAAGCACAGACTTTGTGTGGGGGAAAGGGAAATGGTGTGATGTTGTTAATTAACTGTGGGAGGAGAGGAAGTCCTCTCCAGACACCAAAAATTCCAATGAAGAACATTTTTAAAAGCAGCCTTTGTACCAGTCAGCCACGTGATTCAGGCTGGCCTGCGTTGGGCTTAGAGTAAAAATAACAACTCCAGTAGCAGGCAGGGTCTCTGCGTCCATAGTGGGCACCTCAGAAGGCAGTTCAGCTGGGGAAGAGGACCTCAGGAATGGAGACAGGATCGGTAGCCCTTCCCAGAGCCTTGAGGAAACCCCACAGAAGCTGCCTGGAGCTGGCATGCTTATAGTGCCTGTTGAGCTGAGTAGCGGGTCTGTCCAGTAGATTCAGGACAAGGAGTCCAAGCCTCTGAGACCTGATATATTACTGCTTGATAGAGACTGGGGTAATCTCACCCCAGCAGATCTGTCTCCCACCCATGCTTATCATAGCAGGGGCCGTTTCTCACTTTGTACATAGTACTATCTTACACACAGTGAAGAAAGCGTCGCCTCCCGAGCTGCCGATGTCCTGGAGTCTTGTCTGCTGCGGCGCTGAACTGGAATCTCCTTAGTCTGGGAGACTCAGTCCAGTAAGGTGCTGTCGGCAAGAGTTTGTGTCCTGTGGTAACTCTTTTTGTTCATAGGCAAACGGGCAGTCGAGTCTTTTGGCCGAGGCCTTAGACAAGAGGGTGCAGACTTTGCCTGTTGACCAGTCTAGAGGAAAGAGACGGCCTTAGATTTGAGGACTGAATACATTGAACACTGATGTGTGACATTTACTCTTAGAAGTTCTGTCTACAGTGTATGCCTTACTTCATGGGGACGGAGACAGATTCCCAAGACGAGGTTGCCAAAACCAAGAAGACAGAGCAGTCGGGTTTCCAAGCAGGCAGGTTTCCCAGTCTCTCGATCCATAATATTTCTACATCTGGGCAGACAAGAGGGAGTTTCCACCACTATAGCATCAGATGCTCAGGATCCCTGGCAATGCACATCCTTCCTTTTCTTCCTTGGTGTCAGTAAAGGATTTCTCCTCTGTAGATTCCTGATGCATCAGAGTTAAAAAGACTTTAGAAGCTATGGAGATAGATATTGATAGAAAACGAAACTGAACCAGGAAAATGACAGACCCAAGAGCACATAGCCTGTGATTTCTAGAGTTAAAACCAAGTCCTCAGACAATATGTTAGGGCTTTCCCTCCAAACAACCCCAAACCCTTTGTGGCCCCTGTATAACAGGGCCTCTTTCCATTCCTAGTTCTATTCCCCATGTCATTCATTTATACAGGATCTTGAACTACACCTCGTTCCTGATCAGCTGACTTTCTGAGAAGTTTCACTATTAGGTATTTTAACCCAAACCAAAGACAAACAAAATGAAACTATTAGGTTAGAAAGAGGTCGCCGCACCTGGAGGTTTCCAGTGTGAGATGAGACTGGGTTGAAAAAAAATCCTAATTCTTTAGTCCTTGCCCCCAAATCTGTATGCACCCCTGAGCAGCATGAGCATCCCCTAGGGTCCCCCCAAAGGCTGTCTTTTAATAAGCACCGAGGTGAACCAGAGGAAGCACACTAACATTTCAGCAGTACTGCTTTAGGTCGAGGCTGGAGAGAATTCTTCCCTCTTCGTGTCACTGAGAAATGATGTCTTCTACCGTCCCCTTCTTGCCCCTTCCATCCCATTTCTGTCTCTCCTTGACACCGTACGGTCCTCCTGATGCACGGGAAGGGTGTATTGGAATAGAGGACTGGAAATGGAAAATTTTAAGAAAAAAATAAAGTATAGCCAACTTAAAAGATCTTCTGCAGCTCCGATGTCATGTTGTTAATGTTGAAATAAAAACATCTGCTATGTTTATATTGGCTGGCTTCTGAAATGATCATCTTTGGTTATATTTAGGAATGCAATGGCTTGGAAAGCACACTAAAAAACTCTGAGAACAAAAAATTTTCCCTCTTAACTTTCTGGAAAATCTGGTTGGCTTCCCCCCCCCAAATCCCCAAAACACAAACACATCTTTTCCTTGCATTCTGTCTCCCTTTCTCCCCTTTTCCACTTCTCCTTTCTGCCTTTCTCCCACCGCCCTCTCCTTTTCTCTCCCATCATGACACGGTTCTTCTACTTACCTCTCTTTCTTCATCTTTCAATTTTGCTTACATTTCTTTAACAACATGATTTTGAAATGATGGGTTTGTACAGAAAGTTTAGGAGTTAGCAAAGTGAGTGAAGTGGGGTCAGAGGTCAGAAAGGAAGCAAAAGAGCGATCATATTTGCACCGAGAATAAAGAATAACTTTAAGCATCATGTAAAATTATCTCAAACCTTCTATGAATGGTTTTTTTTAACATTGATGGGATGATTAAGAACATGAAGATTAGTATCTACATCCTTATGGACAAAATTGTAAATTATTAACTTCTTTTCGTCAGTGACCTCACCTCAACAGCATGATAGCATGGATATCTAGGTACTTAAAACCTTTCACAATACAAACCAATGCTGTAATCCTTGATGGCTTTCTTGTCTTTAAAACATTATCGAATGAAATAAACTAAACACATAAATGCATTCGTTACACTTGTGCAAAAGGAAGACAGTAGGAACCGCCATTGGCAGCCCTAGTTTTCCTCTCTGTCCTCCTACCCCCTCTCTTTCACCTCAGCCCAGGGAGTCAGTGTTGACAGGTGCACATGGCATTCAGAGCACAGCATTAGAGTCTAGGGGGATTTCAGGAGGTGAGATGGTCACTCGCCCGTGAGAGAACAGGTGTTGATTCATGAGGTCATGCAAGGACCACTAGTGGGCCAGGTGCTGTACTGCCTGGTGCAGTTTAAGGTCAAGGAAATGGAAGGTCGTCTCAGCTCCTGACAAGAGAACATCCCTTTCCTCCACTTTCACCAGGGTTGGTTGCCTCCTGGTCTGTAATCGCTCCTTTTCAAACCGTCTAGTTTACTCCTGATTAAACAATCTCAAGAGACCACTTTAAACTATTTCTTAATCTATGGTCTAATGTACTCACTGTTCCTCTTACTCTGCCCACTCTGGCTTCCCTTATCCTTCAGCTACTCAGACGTTTATCTCCCCATCCTGTATCTACTGAGTGCACAGAACGTTTAGGTCCTTCTAACCCTCTCTCTAACTCTTAGCTCCAGAGCTCCTTTCTTGCTTCCTCTCCTGCAGCAGATGCTGCTTTGTCATAGTTATGTCTTTGCTTTAGTTTCACGGCCTATTCCCCACTCTACTGTAGGTTCCCAAAACACAAGGCCCCCATGTTACCTAGATCTGCATTCTCAGCAGCCATAGTGCAGGGTACACAGTTAATGCTCAGTAAATGTCTGTTCTTTTGTCCAACAAAGGAATGGGTAAATTAACTTTCCACAAATGTCTTGCAGACTTCACGCTAATTTTTAGGACTAGAAGTTAGTCACATAGAAAGAGAAGCTACTGCATCAAATAGCTCAAGCAGGGGAGCCCTGGGTAACACTTTTCCTAAGTCCTGAAAGTAGAAAGTGAGGAGCCAGGAGTCTAACTGCTGTTAGTCCTCCGACTCTATGTTTAAAACAGTCTACGACTCTCTACGAAGGTAAGGCTATAGAAAAGCTTAATAAAAGAGAAAGACAAGTCTTACAAAGTTGGTGTTTGTTCACGTGTGCATGTACACGTGTGTGTGCCTGTGCACACATCTGTGTACATGTGTGTGCATGCATGTGTTTGTATATAGATGTGCATGTGCACATGTGTGTTGAGCCTGCATGTGTGTATGTATGTTTACATGTGCGTGGGCCTGAAGTTGATGTTAAGTATCATGAAGCTTTCCCACCATTTTCCTCTTTATTTGCTGAGGTAGGGTCTCTTGGTGAAGGAAATGGATTTCTAGCTCGTCTAGCTGGTCATATTGTTCTGCAGGGCCCATCTCTGCCTCTGGAGTGCTGGGCTTCCAAGGTGCCTGGCTGGGTTCCAAGTGCCTTTTTCATGGGCACTGGTGAACAGAATTGAAGTCCTTACTCTTCCAGGGACAAGTACTTAATCCACGGAACCATCTCCCAACCAGAAGACACTTTTAATTTGAAACACAGTCCCCCCCGACCCCCCCACACCATGTATCCCTGACTGACCCAGAACTCACTATGTATTCCAGGCTGGCCTCAAATTCACAGAGATCTACCTGCCTCTGTCTCCCCAGTGCTTGGATTAAAGATGCATAACACTGCCCTGGCTTATGGAAGATAATTTTGAAAAGTGTCACATACATATGAGAATTTGTCAATTTCACTCATTAGAAACAAGAAGTCTGTTGTCATTGTTGCTGCTGTTGTTGCCCTTTTTGAGTAGGCAAGACTGTCATACAGGACCATAATCCTACAGGATAGCCTGAAACCCACCAAGTTATGTGGAGCTCATAGACACCATCTTACCCTCAACTTCTAAGTTGATAGGATTATAGGCATACACCACCATGTTCAGCCAGGACATGCAAGTTTTAAAAGCTCAAATCCAATCACATTGTTCCCTTTCTTACTTTCTTTCCAGTTCTGTCCTTTAAAACTTTTCAGTTGTTTCACAAAGGCTCTGCATGATCTCAAATTGGCTTACCTATGTGGTTCTGTGTCGCTACTCTTACTGAGGCTCTTTGGTTATTCCTTTGTTCCTCAAAGGTTCCCCCCTTTTATCAATGCTGCTTGGAATACCCTGTGACGTAACCCATATCCGACACTATGTTCCTACCCACATCGCCTCATCAATTACTTGTTTCAGGTCCCAGCCTGGCTGTCATTCCTTTGGGAGACCTACTCTGAGCCTCCTGCTAGATCAGGCTACTCCATTTATGTGGTGTAGAACTATATTTTCACTTCCTTTTCCTTTTCTTGGTCCGCTGTATCTGTGTGTCCCTGCTAGGCTGTATGTCCACCACATACATACAGGTACCCTGGAGGCCAGAAGCAGGTGTTGGATCTCAGCTAGTTACAGGTATTCGGAGGCTACTTCATAAAGATGCTGAGCCTGGGTCTGCAAGAGCAGTATGCAGTCTTAAACCGCGGAGCCATCTCTCCAGCCCTTTCTTTCACTTTGTATTACTGAAGTCTGATAGTGAAGTGTAATCGTTGGCTGTTTGCTTTCACTCCATCTCCGATCAGGAGAGTATAATCTCTAAAAGGACAGGATCTGTGTCTGCCCTGATCACTACTTTATTATATTTTCTACGTTACTTTATTTAGCTTTGGATTTCTGTGATGTGCGCATCCTTACTCCCACTTGGACAGATGAAAAACGGATACTCTGATAGAATCAATATTTGAGCATAGGTCCTAACTGCTTAAAGAGATAGAAATTAGTTTATTTGGGTTCGAATTCCCAGACTGTCAAGTCCTCCTTTTACCACTTATCCATTTGATGTGAATCTCATCTATATGAGAGACTATGTTCTATAATTACTTTGTCTGCTTTACAATATTTTTGAGAAGACCATGTCAAACACTAGACATGAATGAAATACCTTGTAGCCCATAATCCACTCTCTAAATTAAGTGAGACAGATGGCGATTTCTTTCAGACCCAAGCAACGGGCCCTGCTTATCTGGTGTGTCAGCTCTTCACATCTGTTTCTTGAGTAAACTTGTCAGTTTGGGGGCAGTTAGCCCAGATGTCCATGTATGTTACCTTGCAGAGGTCACCACCCCAGAACTTAGGTTAACAACGGAACAATAAACTCTGTAACGTGGATAGCATCTATTTTCATAATTGTAAATAATGACAAGAGACGATGTGTGACTAAGTGTTAGTACCCAGCCCCCAGGCCTTGCTCACCAAGGAATGGGTAAAATGTTTAATTACATGTAGTTAAAAATTAGCATTAATGTCTGAGAGCTTAGAGTTGGAGTCAGCTAGATTTGAGTCCAGGTCTCTCAGCAATACGCCTACTGACAGGGAGAAAGCAAGCAAGTTACTCAATGTCTTTAACTCTCATCTCTGTAGGTAAAATACACCTAGCCCTCGGCCTCATGTAGGGATTAAAATAAAAACCGCGAGTGTCTGGTGCACTGGGAATGGCACTTGAGGGTCATTGTTAAAACCCTCTGGTCCGCCCTCCTCTTGGCTTTTTGATCCCTACACACCCGTTCTTTTCCTAATCATCTTCCATCCCAGTCAGAGAGCCTTTCAAGATGGCAAATTGGAACAGCTGGGAGGAAACTCCAGCTTTCTGCTTCTGCTCCAGCCAGGCTGAGCTCCCCGCTCACAGAGAGCTTCCGGCACGCCCTCTGCATAGTAACGCCCATCACTTTCCTATTTCTGAAGAACCAGGTTTTTTGTTTTTTGTTTTTTGTTTTTCCATATCTGAACAACTGCGTGTCTTCAGAGGGGCACACTAAGAACGGAATGATCCTATTCTCCCTGGACCAAAAAAATGTGTGATTTCTAACCATAGTGGAAAGTGGGTTTTTTGTTGTTGTTGTTTGTTTGTTTGTTTTGTTTTGTTTTTTCGTTTAGCCTTTGCGGTGCTAGCAACAATCTGACTACATAAATTGATATAATTCATTATTAATCTTAGAAAAGAAGGTCTTGGGTCCTGAGGTGGCTCACTGGGTAAAGGTACTTGCTAACAAGGGTGATGACCTAAGTTCAATCCCTAGATCTCACATGATGGAGAAAACTGACTCCTAAAAGTTGTTCTCTGACCTCCACTTGTACTTTGTATTGAGCACAAAAACAGACAGACAAGGTTTTTTTTCCTAAAGGGAAGGCCTTTCTGTAATTTCATACAAGGTGCCAGACATCCAAGCTACAGTATTATATTCTGTTTTGTATACATGTATGTTTGCTTTTTATTTTTATTTATAAAATGCTCGGGATTGAACATAGACTGCATCTTTTTACTTAAAAACTATTTGTTGATCCACTAGAGCTCTGCTCTGTGCAGAGGAATCTAATAATGAAATAAGTCATCTCCCCTTTATAGAACTTGTAAACCTCTATAGAGGACAACAGCCGAGGGCATGGTAACGGATGAGACCTCACAGGTGAGGTGGTAGGTTAAGAGAGTAAAAAGCCAGAAACTCTGTGGCCACCAGGCTGGTCCTGAATCTTACCAGTTAAATTACTTTGAACGAGCCACTTGCCCATTCTGAAGTAGTTTTCTCAATGAACCAGACAATAATACATTTACCTAGCAGATTATTGCGATGATTAACTGAGGTAACATAAACTCCCAAGTTCAATACTAGGCTCATTGTAGATAACACTAGTCACGAGGGATGCCTTTAAGGGGCTGGAGAAACAGCCTAGTCAGCAAAGTGCTTGCCACACTAGCATGAACACTTGAGTTTGGATCCCCAGCACTCCCATAAAAAGTTGGGGTGGCGATCCACACCTGTAATCTCAGCAAAGAGAAGGAAGAGATTGGAAGATCCTTGGTGCCTGTTGGCCAGCCAGCCTGGCCTGATCAGTGAATCCTTGATTCAGAGAGAGATCCTGTCACAAAAATAAGGTGGAGGGTAGTTGATTGAGGAAGACACACAATGTTGGCCTCTGGCCTCTACAAAGCAGCATATACATATGCATATACACAGGTACATGTACATAAATGCAATTAAAAATAAATTTTAAAAAGGAATAAATATCATTGAAATCAACATACAGGTACACATACAGATACACACACACACACACACACACACACAAAACAAAAACAACCCCCTCCAAACCAACCCAAAAAATCAACACATAAAGGTATAGAGAGTGTGAAGAAGTCTTGTCTGCATAGCTTGGAGCCAGGAGGCCACTAAAAGTGATCTTAGTTGTCATTCTTGCATGGGGAACAAGGATCATTTTTCCAGATATGCCACTCTGCTTTACTGGAAAATGTAGGGTGTTTCCTGCTAGTACTTGCACACTTCTGACACAGATGGTGACATCTTTAGCCACTTCCCTTGCCCAGTCGAACAGTAGACGGTGGTTTCATGCCCCGCCCCTTCCCCAGAGCATGGATTGTTTGACACTGCAGAGAAACAGGAAGTATGGTGGTTTCAACCTCGAAAAGAGATTACGTAGTTTACAGTAAATAACTTCCATTTCTACACACACACACACACACACACACACACACACACACACACACACGAGAGAGAGAGAGAGAGAGAGAGAGAGAGAGAGAGAGAGAGAACAAGCTATGAGGTGAGATGGCTCTTGGAAAAGCTGAAAGCACCTTTGATGTTACGTGCAGATTCTGTTTCCACGGCATCCTGAGTAAGATGACCGCTGAACTTAGCTTGGAACAATGGCTCTAGCAGACAGACAAGAGAAGGGAGCTTGCACTGTTCCCAGTGCTACTGTATCTTTTCCTCATTGAAGCTGCTGTTCTGCACTAGAATCTCACATTCAAATTAAGAAAGTCAAGAAAGTGATTCAGATTTGAGCATTCAATCATACTAACTCAATTACCTAGAACTTGATTTATGGGAAAGAAAAGGTTTCCAAGACAACTTGAAATCATGGTTGATGTAATGGCTATTATGCCCCAGAAATACCAATATAGCCTTTCATCTTTTTCTGAAAGTATTATTCTCATAAGAAAATTATAACACCTAAAGGCTTCAGTGACATTCCTGTTGTTTCATTTGTCTCTGTATAATAACCATACTAGTGGGTACCACTTTTGAATTCCTCGCTTAAGTCACAGAGACTTGACTCTAGGGCACTCCTTGGCTTCTGTTCGAACTGTACAGCCCTCAGGATGCTGCTCATGTTTAAGTTGTAGGCTACTTGCTCTATAAAGTTAGAGATCTCTTCTCCCTTCTTCGGGGTTCACCAGGAATCCAGAACAATGTCCAGCACATGATGGGCATTCAGTCAATACTTGCTGAGATGATTACACCATTCATTATCCCTCTCAATACAATCATCCTGAAAGATCAATACAATTAGCTCCAGTTTTGTGAAGAGTAAAGTTGCTCTCCTTGTTTCAAAGCTATACAGAATTATGCACCCTGGAGCGATGCAAAGGTAGAAAGAATGGCTCTATAGTCACATGGGACCCAGATGTAGTATTAGAGAATCGGGGAGTAACCTTGTTTATGAGAAGGCTTTTTTCTTCCATAGAGTATGTGTCACAGGGTGAGTATAGCTCTATTGTCACTTGGCTAAAGGAGAAGAGGGAGATTCAGCGGAGATGCTCAGAGAATGATGAGAACCACAAGCATCTTTGTATACCCTGTGCTCATCCAGCCCAGAAGAGACTGTCTTGTTCTGTATAAGCCCAAAGAGTAGACTATATGTGTGGCCTTTCCATGCCCCTTATCCCCTCTGGCTGTCATTTGATATTAAAATAATGTCTTATGGATGATATCTGTTATAGAGATGACAATATGGTTGAAGTCAAGCATGTGCATATACCTTCAGTCCCAGCATTCAAGAGACTTTGGCAGGACCATCATGAGTTCAAGGCCAGCCTGGAATAAACTTTATCTCAAAAACAAAACAAATTAAGATAGAGATCAATTAAGGGAGATACTTAACATTGATTTTTGACCTTAATGTATACATACATACATGTGCATGTATGCCTGCACATACTTGTGAACATATATTTGAACACACACACACACACACACACACACACACACACACACACACTTCCCCCAACCAAATGACCAAACAAAGATTGAAGATTGAACTAGTTGGCAGCAACGGAAATAAAAAGGATGGAATGCCTTCAAAACTATTTCAAAGGAGAAGAAGAAGAGGAGGAGGAAGAGGAGGAGGAAAAGGAGAGGGGAGGAGGAGGAGGGGAGGAAGAGAAGGAGGAGGGGGGATAGCATGCATAGCTGGCTGGGGATGTGAAAGAGGAAAGGTGCTTAGGGATAACTCCAGATTTCTGACATCAGAAGCTGGGTAGAGGCAGCCATCTTTAGTGAGATGGGAACCAGACCAAAAGAGTGGCTAGGGAGGAAGCTGATGAACACTGTCTGCACTCTGAAAGCCCACACACTCAGAAAACCCTGGCCTTTTGGTGCACCCTACATCTTCACATCCCTGAGCACAAACCATTGCTCAGGAGCAGTGGGCAAACTAGGTAGCTTCCAATATGACAGTGACTGCATTCTGGTGCTACAGTAACTCAGCTCTAAATCTTGGGGTCTACATTGCTTTGTCTTAATTGCTAAGGCCACTCAAGAGAGGCAAGGAGGGGATCAGGGACCCACAAACATAAGATTATAAAGGAAAAGAAAAGGACCAGGGAGAGCGTCAAGATTAGAAGCCAGTTTCCTGCCAGAGCTTTGCTTCATTTCATGTAGCTCGCCCACACTCTCTCTGCTTCCCAAAGACCAACTGCAGGCTCTTCTATGTCAGCCTCCAGTCCTTGGTGCTGAATAAAAAGAACTAAAAGCAGGGGGATGTGGAGTCCTCTGAGGACCAGGGGTAGCTAGGAGCATCCAGCTGAGCCGCAGAGTGAGAGAATAGCGGGCCAGCAATCGATGAGCAATAGATCAGAGCTCCCAGTGGGCACTGAGCTCTTACTCTCAGCCCAGGCTGATTGAAACAAACTCAAGCTGCAGCCCTGGTGTAGAGCTGACCTCTGTAGCAGCCTACTTGAGTATGGTGAGTAATTGCCATCTCGTGTCTTCTGAATGCTGCTGTGGAGAAAAGAGCCATGCTTTATTATCAAGAGCAGAGACCTAGAAGAGGCAAAGGTGGGGAGAGCAAATGCAGAATGTGGGAATTCTGTCCTTCCCTTTTAGGGATATATTCGGTCGTTCCTGTTCATTTGTTTGTTTCTAGATACAAAAGACACCGTGGTAGCAAAGAAGTAGAACATCTGAGAAATGCAGAGAAGTAGGGGGAGGGATCAATTATAACCCCACTAATCCGTCTTGACCTTTGGTAAATACAACTGCACATTGGGTCAGGCACAGTCTCAGACTTGTAACAACCCCTAGAGTCAGGACAGTACATCATTTTCTCTTTAACTAATAAAGGAACGGACGGTTAGAGGGGTTGACATTTGACAGAAAGCTCACATCTGGTGAGTGGCAGAGCCTAGGTTTGGACAAGGTTAGGTATTCCAGATTCTTTTGTGTTTTGAAACTCACAAGTATCTGGTTATTTATCTTGGTGTCAAGAAGTAAACAATCTCAATTTCCCAATGGGAAGTAATTTAAAAAAAAAAAGAAACTAAAGATGTTTCCAAAACATCCCGTGTTTAAATCTTGCCATAGCTCTCACAATTTCGTAAACTCGTCCATTGCAAAAGTGCTGCTTTGATTTTTTTTTCTGTCTGACAAACCGGAACAGAGAGTGACTTCCCTTCTGTCACTCCGCCAGAGTCTTTCTTTGTGACTCCCCAAGACAAGCATCAGTCATATGTTCATAGTGTCTTTCTCCCATGTGTCTCTGTTTGAAGTAAAATGTTTTCATATTTACACTATGGAAATGCTGTGATCCTAAAGCCATGCCTACAAATGACCACTTCAAAGATGAACCAGTGGAGCTGCAGAGACGGCTCAGTCATTCAGAATACTTCCTGGCTGCTCTTCCAGAGGATCTGTATTTGATTTCCGGCACCTACAAGGTGGCTCACAGTCATCTGTATCTCCAGATTCAGAGATCCAGTGTCTTTTTTCTGGCATCCCTGAACACATGCCCAGGATATACAGATATATATTCAGATAAAACAACCCTACACATAAAATAAAGCAAATACTAAAAATGAATGTAATTAACAATCTTACCCCAATTCTAAGCTTCACCATCTCTCAGTCCTCTGACTACAGCTTCATTTTTAAATCTCCCATCTGACCATGACTTCACTTGAATAATGGAGAGTTTCTGCGCAGATCACTTGATCTCTTATAAACTGAAATTTCAATGGCTGCTATTCATAAATGAACATTGAAATGTTGTCAGCATGAAAATTACCTAAACATAGTGTTATCCACCAAGTACCCAATTCCAACTAAGCATAGTGCTGTATACCCAATTCCAACTACCTAGTTTTTAAAATGGAATATCTTTTACTTACTCCCTGACAATTTCAAGCGTGTAAATGGCGCGTCTCCATCACATGCATCCCAGCCTCCCGCTCTCTCTCCTCCCCATTAAACCCACGAGCTCCCCCAGCTCACTTTGTTCTCACTGACCCTCCTTCCTCTTTTGTTAATAACTCACAAAATGCAACTAGTGCTTCCTAGTGGGGTGTTGGCTGGTGTCCTGACCTGATGTTGTGCACGTAATGACAGCTGCAGGGAGTCATGGGTACGGTGGCCCAGTCATGCCCCAGAGACAGCACTTCACAGCGCTCAATTCTTTTCCCCTCTCTTCAATGGTGTTTTCTGAGCCTCGGAGGCTTGGTATAGATGTCCTGAACATTCAGCAGACACTCACTCTTAGCACTTGACCAGTTATGAGTCCCTGTATAAACTGCTGCCCAGCACAGAGAGAAAGTTCTCTGGCCAAGGCTGAGGGAATCACGAATCTACAGATGTAAGATAAATATTTATAAGATAACTTGATAACATGTAGTTTAGCAAAACAATAGTAGGTCTTTCTCTTGGGCTTAGAACTGCCCAAGCCATGGGTTTGGAGTAGGCTGACAGCGTCAGCCCTGAATTCCTCCCCGTGGATCAGGCCTCAGATTCAATCTAAACGCAGGCAGGTGTTACCCCGATAACTCTCATGCATTAACACACCAATGGGCACATCTTGCCTGGAAGACCAGTATGTCCTCATGCAGGGTTGGCTGCAGGGAGACCACTGAAGCCTTTCTTATCCCCTGCAGCCTGCACAGCACCTTTCACAGCCACCTTGAAAACAAGTAGAAAGCTTTCAGGGCAGTTCCAGTTTGATTCCTTCGCCCTATTACCAAAATGTCCAACTACCGAGCTTCACTCCTTTTCTACTCTTGACTTGATGGCCTTAGACACTTAGTAACTCGATTCTTCCCAATAACTCTCCAGTTAGTACCAGGTTTTCATTGACAATAAGAACTTTTAGAACCAAGCCACCTCCAATTCTACCTTTAGCATTCCCTGTATGACTTTGTGTTGGATTTCCTTATTTACAAAGTGGGGAAATAAATCTATTTTTATGAAGTTGTAAGATCAAAGTAATACTTAGCAAGCTTTTAGAACATGTCTGGTACATTGGAAGCATTTAGCTGTTAGCTATGGAACAAACAGGATCCTTTGCTTATTAGATTGCCTCAAGGATAGGAATGAAAATATATTACTATAAATTTGTTTTAGATTTTAATAATTTTCCTAATTTGTTTACTGGCATTATAGAACTTTTTTTTAACTGTACTTATCCTGTAAGATTCTCAGAAACTCTACATTGAAAAGTTTGCTTGAAACCCAAATGACTTAAAAACCTTTTTTAATACTGTGACCTCTCTCTCCATGTACATGTACACACAAACACATGCTGGAACTAGGGCCTTCCTAGAACTAGGAACTGCTGTACTGTTAACCCAGGCTCCCAGGCCTATTTTGGGGGAGTAGATTTTTGGACAATTACTTTTATGTAATTCAGTTGATTTACTTTATAAATGTTTTTCTTCTACTCATTTTTCATGTCCAAATGCTATCTGCAAGTTTTGCATTTCTCATGTGAATAGAAGCTATCCATGGCTTCAGCCATGGTTCGTGCTGTATTTTAAGGAGTTTTGTTAGATAGCAGTGCAAAGACTGGCTCGATAAAGGGATCTTGAGGTCAGGGAGGTTAGATAAGAGACTAGTAGAATAACCCATACTGAGAGCCTTGCTATCTGTGGGACAAGAAGAGAAGCATGTGTGAATAATCTTGGGTGGACTGAAGATGGCTCAAGAATGGAGTGGTATAAGAAATGGAGGGGAAAGATCAGATTTCCTTGTGGGTGGGGAGATGGTAAATCCACTAAGAAAGACCACTTTCTCTATTGCTTTCTAAATATTGAAGAATTTCAAACTGTTCAAGGAGCAGCAAGAAAAATACATTGTGAAACTTCAGAACACAAGACAAGCCTCTTCTTTAGTTCCCAATAAATCTGTGTATGCCCAGAATTTTCACACCTGAACCTAAAATTGAACAGAACTGGAATCATTAAGAAAAAAAAAAACTAGGCCACACAGGACTAGTAATGGTATTCATTGAGGCTCTGTTTGGAGATGGTAATCAAGCATGTTTAAATATTACCTTCCAAGCAGTGCCTGCAAGTTGCTAAGTTTGTGGGCAGAACAGTCTTGCCTCTCTACAAAAGTGGAGCTCTAAAATTGCCAAGCAAGGCCACAAGTGCTCCAACAACATCCTTCCCAAGATGCTAATGCTTTCTGCTTTCACTCAAAATTCTCAAAGCCTCTTTAGTGGGCAAAGAACAAGACAGAATAGCTGGCATGGTCTAAGACGGCATGGGCCGCCAACCACGCAAAAGGGAGTGACTGATGCCACCCGCCCAGAAACGGGCCACTCTCACTAAACCACACTTCTTTTCTCCCTCCTCCCAAATACTCCAGCTGGCACAGGGAGGGGCAGTTTCTGAAAATGACCATGCAGCCTTCCTTGTTGCATCTGTATGCCCTGTTACCACACTTCCTAGGTTAGGAATCTAGACGTGTAACAAACAGATTTCTAGAAAGAAATCGATAGTGTGTAGTGGTTGAGGGGAAAATACATTACTTAAAAGACAGATTCAACAAGTACGTAGGCATTGCCAACTAGATGTCATACACTGTTTTAGGCACTGTCAGAATGGTGAACCACAGAGGGACTATGTTATATACTAGGAATAGGTGTCACACATGTAAGCATGTTAACATCAGCTCTAATAAGTTATATTTATAGCTCAAGGGGAGCATGGGCAGCCAGATAACTACATTGCAGGTCTTTGACATCTACTTGATTTCTAGCTGTAAGAAAAGGACCAACTCGGAGTAGCTTGGCTTCATTTGATTCTTTGTAGACCATTCCATCCTCTACTGTGTTATGGTTATTTACCTAAGTCTTATCAGACTTCGTAGACTCCTTCAAAGCTGCCCTTGCTTATCTTCCAGTCCCTCTCCTGATGCGGACCCCCATCTCTCCTTTCAAATTCTTCCACACACTTACTTACTAGTTTCTGCATTTTCTCATTTGTGCTTCCACGTGTAGTTTCCTTTGACAGGATTCCTTGCCCTTTATTGCCCGGGGGAGCTATGGCTCCTCTTGGAACTCAGAAGGAACCTAAGTTAGGCCATCGATAACTTCCCTGGGCAATGTGTACTAATGCGCTCTTGTCTTTGCAGGGGTGTAAGCTTATCTGTTAACTCAGTGACCCCACTCACACCCCAATCATCTTGTGGGTCAAAAAGCTCTACAATCAAGTCTTCCTCTTTCTCATCTCTAGCCCTGGAATGTTGCATCTTTGTCTGAAAAGTTATCCCTGTAAAAATGTACAGAGGAACTGGTACGCCTTCTTCTGAATCTGGCGAGAGATAGCTATATGAATCAGAAGTCATTCGGTTAAAAAAAAAAACCCTAAAACAACCAGTACAAAAAGACCCTTCCTTTGTCCTTGCTAGAGCTTTCTCTGGTACTTATTCCTTGGCTCAAAGGCTTTGTGACTTGTTAGAATCCAAGCAGTAGATAGAGCCTGAGAGAAGAGGAGGATGCCCCCTCCCTCATGCTGGGGTTGTACCTCAATCAAACCATCACAAGCTGAATATAAACAGGAAGTGCATTTGATGCATCTAACTTATTGAACAAATGTTTTATGGACTAATGGAATGCAAAGCCATAAAACAGAATATTCCAAAATGCCACAACACAGTGTGCTGTAGAGCAGCAGTTCTCAACCCGTGGGTTGCAACTCCTTTGAGAGCCAATTGAACCTTTCACCTGGGCCTCATATCAGAAATCCTGCATACCAGATATTTAATACATTATACTTTATAGTGTAATATAGGTGAGAGAATGGCGATGACAAAAACCACACCCAGTCATGCATACCTCTGGCTTCCTATTTATATCTAAAGAGTGCATTAATGCTCCCAAGGCCACCTCGAAGGAATCTCCTTATTTTGCTTCCTCTCTTATTTGTTTGTTTCTTTAAGGATGAGTGGCCCAAACCTGGCTTGTTAGAGTGCTATAAAGGCTCAGGCTCTAACCCAATCATTCCTATAACAATATCCATGTAATTCAATTAATCCATCATCCCACCAGATCAAGAATGTCACTCAGAAGTAGGCTGCTTACCTAGCGTGGGTATGACTCTGTGTTAGATTTCCAGCACTGGAAGGAAACCAGCATTTTTAACTGCTGCTTCTCCACATTGTATTGGCTTTCTCCAAGCCTATCCTTCTTAATAAGTGGACAGTTTGAGAATTGAAGCCTGCACGACATAAGGGGTAAAGGTGGTCTGTAAATACGCTGGAAAGCCTTTCTATGCCGAAGTCAAGACCAACCCACATGCAGAGGTGACATTTTGCTTTCTGGACTCTGAGGTTGGTTTTTCTATTTTTACTCTTTCTCCCCAGACACCAGGTTTCTAACACTGTCCACTAATTATTATATTATTATTATATCATTTTTAAGTTTATTTATTGATTCACTCTACTTCCTGATCATAGCCTCCCTCTCCTCTAAGTCCTCCCTTCACACATCTCCTTCTCTTCTTCTCTGAGAAGGGGAAGGCCCCTGGTTACTAACCCACCCTGACACAAGTCACTGCAGGGCAGGGCATCCCCTCTCCCACTGAGGCCAGACAAAGCAGCCCAGTTAGGGGAACAGGATCTACAGGCAGGCAACAGAGTCAGGGACAGTCCCTGCTCTAGTTGTTGGACAGCTGGCATGAAGACTGAGGTGCACATCTGCTATGTATGGGCGGGAACCTATGCCCACTGACTATGTTGAGCTCTGTGTACTCAGTGAAACACTGTAGTAGACCCTGTACCTTGCCTCAGTGTCTCCGTTTCCCTAATTCTGTTGTTTCCTTGTGCTGTGAGATAAGGTCTGACCATACTGCTGGCCAGCTAGTGATCCTCCTGCCTCTGCCCCCTGGATGCTGGTATCTCACTCGTGTGCCACCATACCTGACTACCTTTCCCCTTTAAGTGAAGATAGTGAGGTGTCGTGTGCAATGGATAAAGCATTAGAATCAGATCAGTCTGGCGTTCAGCTCCTTAACTGGAGCCTCGAGTTCCATTATCTGCTACCGGAAGACAGTGCCTGTCACTCTACAGACCTCCCTACTGACTGTTTCACCTCCCGGAAGCCATGCACACCCTCCTGCAGCCCACCCCTCTCCAGGCCAAGGTGATAAGCATCCCTCCTCTCCCTTCCAGCAACTGAAGGATAAGTTAATGGTTCTACCCACTGCCTGCCTCCCAGCTCTTTGATGTGTTAGCTAGCCCAGGCTAGACCACATGGTGTGGAACATCCCTTACTCCCTGGAGAACCTGCAGTCAGAAACCCCATCTTACAGTACTGAAGGATCCCCCTCCCCCTCAAGCCCGCCATGCTGCCTCTGGGAGATGCTGTCCCTCTTAGTATTCTTGAAGTGAATGCTCTCTCTTCTTTCAAGTTCTTCCTGCCTCATCCACAGTGTAATGCCCCAACTTTCCTAATTCTCTCCTGCTTCAGAGCTTCATCATGGCTGACTGTGGCCATGAGCCTATGATTCTCCCAACAAAGTTCTTCTGCGGGATAATGTCACATCAGCTCCTCCTTATGAACATGCAGACATTTCCAACAATATCACCTCCCTTTGTCATCGCTGATCCTCTTGCCAGCAAGGACCGTGCGTTATCCTTCCTTTTACGTGGTGTTGCTGATACGAAGCAAGCATCAGATATGTGCCACGTGCTGCCTCCACATTATACCCAACGATCATGAAATGGGAAGCATTTGTGTTAAGGGACTCAAAGGCCTACCAAGTTCTGTGTCAGCAGCCAGTGGGACCCACCGTCTGTTTTTCTGCTACAAGAACAGGAACGGTATTTTTTCTCTTGAGGGTCTTCCCTGACCCTCAAGTGCTTCACAACTGTCACCATAGCTCTCTGGTAAGCCACTGTCACTAGACTACAGAAAAGTGATGTCTATGCACCACTCTGGTGTGAGTATCACTTGTACCTATAAATGCAGAGACCTGGAACCTAGAGAGGCCATAGAAGGAAGAGAACTGAATCAAAAGCAGATTGAAGATAGACATAGATACTTGCTGACTTTTAATTAATCGATTATTTTTTATTGGATATTTCTTTACTTACATTTCAAATGTTATTCCCGTAATTAATTAATTATTATGGGTAGCCATACACTGCTGTGCATGAGTGAAGGTCAGAAAACAACTTGGCGTACTTGGTTTCTTTCTCCTTTTATACAGGTTCTGGGGATTGACTCGGGTCAGCAGGCTGTCTAGCAAGTGCCTTTATATACAGAGCTCTCTCTCCTGTCCCAGTCTCTGCCTTTTGATGACTTAATTCTTTTGATTACCTTTGATGATTTCAATTCTTCTTGCAAAAGTGGTACAAACCCAGTGGAAACATACTTTGTTGACTGAGCTTGTTATGTAGCCCAGGCTAGTCAGGTGCTATGTACCCTAGGCTGGCCTCAAATTCATGACACTCTTGCTGCCTCAGTTTCAGTAGTGCTGAGATTCTAGGCCAAACTTCATGTTTTGAAATTTGATCCTCTGCTAGGCTAACAAACAATGAGCTATAGAATACTCTTTCTGGATGTCTGGGCCCCAGCTCCCAGTTAGCCATGGGCTTGTGTGATAAGCAACAGAGATTTTCAGTGATTTCAACCTCTTAAATACAGTTTCTCAGGTTTTGGTGACCACCAACTATAAAATTATTTCATTGCTAGTCTGTAACTGTAATTTTGCTACTGTTATAAATTGTAACTTTTATCCTCCAAGGCCATCTTCAAGCCTTAAGTCTTAGCTAGAGGCAGGCAGACAGGCTCCCCTCTGGGCGGTACCAGCACCTCAGCCTTTCCTTTCTCCCAGCATGAGATTTCGGGGAAAATGACGATTTCTTGGAAACCATTGTTTCAATAGTTTGATAGCTAACTAGAGAGGCACTTGCATTCCTTTAGAATGTTCAGATTCCTGCCAGGACAGTTACAGGATCTTGTCAGGACCTGACCTTGCATCTCAGCATTGTTCACCGAACACCACTTATTGGCATGGCCCTGTATACCTGCAGAATTTGAACAAGGCATCTCCATTTGACGTGAACTTACCAGGATAGTTCAATAGTAAATTCAATAATAATGAGAATTTCTAAGAAATGACTATTAAGAATCATTTTGGATGGGCTGGAAATGCAGAGTCACCAAAGTGTGTAAAGGGATCTACTTCTGGTCTGAAAAAAAAAAAAAAAAAAAAAAAAGAAATTTTTGGAAAAAAAAAAGAAAACCAAGAGCAAAGAGAAGTCCATTTTGCACCCATTTCTAAATTAGGCTCCAAATGTCTCTATAATCTTGAGCCAGCTTTAATTTGTCCAGTTTTTCAGATCTCAGAGATGCTCAGTTTGTACAGATTAAAATGTCATTTCTTGCAGAAGAGGTGATCCTTTGCAAAGTCCCCACACAGTCATGATTTGAAGGGTCAAAGGACTGTGAGATACTCAGTCCTTCTGTGGTTTTCACAGCTTTGGGGTATCTTGTATATGTCCTTAAGAGGTGTGTCTTATCAGGAATAGCAAACCTGGCAAACTTCACTCTTTATAATGCTGTAGGCTGTTTCCTGCTGAGAAAGTGTGTATGCTATCCCTTTACAGATGATCTCTTTGGGCCTCAGTTTTCACATTTGAAACATGGATATGTAACTGCATGTATGTCACAGGCTTACATAGGCTACGTTACAGCACTCTGAAAAGCCGCAGACCTCTACACGAATGACCTTACAGCTCCCCTCCCCCTCTTCCCTTGCTCCTATCTCCATCAATTCATAGTCAGCATCCACTTTATCTCTCTGGGTTCTTTTTCCTTAACTCAGGGACCAGGGAGGTGAATTAAATGACCTCTCAATTCTCTTTCATTTCTACTCTAGCCCAAAGCCATATTAGGGAATAGAGTTTTCATGAAACCAGAAACAGTTTGGATTACTAACAAACGTTACCGACAAGATCCGAGAAGACAGGCGTGGGGAAACACCAGCACAAAGGAAGGCCAGGAAGAGGCTCTGGCTCTGGCAGGAGAAGAACCAAGTACGTTCCCTGCTGGGCACCTCAGATGAAGAAGCCTCGTCTCTAAAGTCAAACCCACCACGTTCCTTGGCATAGTCGCTTCTCTTTTCACAAAGGCTATAGGTTTGTCTCCCAGAGTGCCTTTTAAACATATCAGGATCAATCTACTACAACTAAAAATGCAAGTTTACTTAAAGATGGTGAGACAAGGTCACCCTACAGAAGAGCTTTGTTAATCATCGAGCCCTGAAGACCAGAGCAGCAGCTCGTCTTCCTCAAAGGAACCTCATTAGGAGAGACGGTCCCCATGTACAGCATGACAGAAGCCAGCAACCACCAGAGCCAGAGGTGGTTCTCAGAATATTGGGAAAGATTCTGCATCATGGAGAGGAAGAGAGAGAGAGAGAGAGAGAGAGAGAGAGAGAGAGAGAGAGAGAGAGAGAGAGAGAGAGATCCATTTAAATTTAAATCCAGAGAGGGCATTCTGAATCTTACAGATTTTTTTTAAAGATTTATTCAGTTAGTATATGTATACTAGTGTTTTGCCTCTCTATCTGTGCCCCACATGCATGTCTGGTGCCCTTGAAAGTCAGAGAAGGCATCAGGTCCCCTGGAACTAGACTTACAGATGGATGTAAGCCACAGTGTGGGTGCTGGGAATTAAACCTACATCATCTACAAGAGTAAAAGTGCCCTTAACCTCTTAGATGTTTTCAGGGGACATAGGAAAGCTGCATATCATATCACCTAGCCAGCAGTCGTGGAGGCAAATGTTGGGCGGGCCCATAGTTCAATGATGTCTTTGTCCCAGGCAAGCAGGGTGGGGATCTCGGGGCACCATCTCTGCCAAGTCCTGAGTACTAGTGACAGGCACAGCATTGTACCTGTCAGTCCTTTGTCCTAACAGACAGACTACAGGGGAGAGCCATGGCATGGTTTCTGGGAGACAGAAATGTACCCAAAGGGTCTGTGACCTAGTACAATCAATCCTTAGAGATGTCTGAGAAGAATTTGCATAGCAGCCGTTGACAGGCAGCTTACTACCCACACTTCACTGTGGGATCTGAGTCACCCTCACACATCTTCTCCCCCTGCTTGCAGTGTTGGCTTCAGCAAAGCTGGCAGAGTTACGACCTGCCACCCCAGGGTGCTACACAGATCCCTTTCCTCGTGTTTTCCATGTTCATAAGGATATGTGGACATTTGTTGATTATTAGGTCCCATGCTGCTTTCCCTCTGAGGAAAAAAAATGGTCTTGTTCCTAATGTCACAGAAATGGATGCCTGACAGGCAAGGGGGCAGGTGAGTCAAGTGGACAGGAGTTGAGAGAAATTTGCTTCTCTCCCTCCTCCACACTCCTGCTTGAGCATTTTAGGAGGGGCAGTAGATATCCAAACACAGAACCTGTCCCATATCTCTGAGGTTTTTCTAGAAAAGAGAACAGATCTTGGTAGCACTGGCTGGTCACTTTGGGCTTGTCTGATGACCAACAGATGGATGTAGGACTCAACAGAAAGCAAATGGGCTACTTCTAGAACTCTCTATGATGTACATGTTGTCAGCCCACAACAGTAAAATAACTTGTAAAGGATGTATGACAGATCACTTTCTCATAACTACAGGGGCCTGAGAAACACTTAGGCATCGGATACTCAGTGCATATTATCAAGCCCTGGGATGTAGTTGAGTGTGGTAGCACACATCTTTAGCACAGCACTTAGCGGGGTGGGGTAGGAGGATTGTGATGAGATCAAGGCTAGCCTGGGCTACAAAGTAAGACTCTGTTTCCAAACAAACAAACTACAAATGTTCAAACCGAGTTTCTTGTGTTAGCTTTAATTATCTCAGAGAAACTCCAAGTTTTCATGCCCCCATGTATTTATCCAAACTTTTCTCTCACTTGGTCTGAATGAATTGTGATATTGATCTTGTCATTCATCCCTGAAATTTGCTCTGTTTTTCTTTGTCATGACTATTAATGACACCCTTCCTCCCCACCTCCCTCCTCTGTGTGTGTGTGTGTGTGTGTGTGTGTGTAATGTGTATACTGGCACTATGTGAACATCAGAAGAAGACTCTCAGCTCTCGGGTATCAGTTCTCTCTTTGTAACTTTATGTGAGTCCCTGGTATTGAACTCCGGTCATCAGCCTTGTGTGGGAAAGCACTTTGATCTACCAAACCATTTCTCCAGCCTTACTGTTTCTTAAATTTTGATGTATTCTTCATTTCCAGAATGCCTGTTCTGTTCTTTTTGAGAGCCTGTCTTAGTCACTGTTGTATTGCTGCGAAAAGACACCATGACCACAACACTTCACATAAAAACATTTAACTGGGGA